>NW_022722535.1:675107-696156 GCF_011630105.1 Anneissia japonica
CTGTATATCGATACTGAATAAAGTACAAAGGGCAATATTGAAAGTGAAAATTCTAAACTTCATATAGGTAGAGTCGGGTATACTAAGACTAGATAGGTCATTTGCAGTTACCGGCCTGAATCTATGCAACTCACTACCAGTGAGCAAATTCAAAATTTTCCCATTTTTGCCTCCTCTGTTTTACTTTCTGTCTGTATTAAAAATATACATTCCATTTTCGTCCTCTTTCTGTTCTTGCGCATATTATGTTAAGCCTATATGTGCGTCATATAAGTACTGATATGCAACCATCGACGAGTAGACCTATATTGGAGTAACTATCAAGTAAACATGAAATTAGAGGATGGTAAAATTATCAGACATGAAATTAACAGAGAGAAAAAAGAGCAGTCTTGTAACGGTATGTTATTATCATGCACTTTGCCTTATTCATTCTAATGGCTAAGATAACAATAATATAATTACGTGACAAGTAGGCCTGCTATCTGTAATTGGTATCTGTATGATTTGACAAGCTCGCTTTGACAGAATGTAATTATAATGGGAAATATTATACACGTTAAATAAGTAATTGGTATATGTTTGTACACAGGCATGTAGGCCTAGGCCTAATGTTGAAATATGCATACAGGTTCTAACTGTGGAAAAACGGTAGTGCGCTTTGGGGTGTATGTTATAGAGAACAACTCCCTGGTTAAAAGACCAATATAATCTTGACTAACGTACACAGGTGAGAATGAAACGTGTCCATATTATAGTTATTTAACAGTAATGTAAAGTAATAATAGTAATAATAATAATAATAATAATAATAATAATAATAATAATAATAATAATAATAATAATAATAATAATAATAATAATAATAATAATAATAATAATGGTGGTGGTGGTAATTAGTAGACATTGGTATGTAGGCCATTAATGCGATCATAGAGCTAAAATGAATAACGTACAAAATATATATCACTCGTTTAGAAACAATATGCGTAGTTCATCAGTTAAGTAAAAAGCTACACGAGAAACCAGTCGGGAAACCACTATGTTCCAAGAACTCTTAACCTAATGATTAATACAACACTTCGGGTGGAGGGCTTCGGAATGGATAGTAAACAGTTGACCATCAACAGATCTCAAATTAACTCCCAATAATCCGTATGCGTTTCACAGGCTAATCATTAGCAAAATATATCAATGGCCCGCTTCGCTACACTTAATCGCACTAAATTGCGAATTTATGGCTTTTAAAGTGATTCAACTAATTTGTAAATTAGTTTCAGACAATCTTCTTTATTGCATTTAATTAAGTAAGTATTTTATGGCATCCATTGGGCACTGTATCATCTATAATAGTAATGAAGACTTTCACCAGTACTTGTGATGTCTTACTTTATCTCACTACATACTTCGAACTTAGCAAATTAGGAAACGGGTTACCTCATACTCAGCATTGCAGTCCTATATTTTTTAAAACTGTGCGTTTATGATCTCGTCTATAACGCGGAATTGGTATCGCGTGATACGCATGCGTTAATTTCTCGAATTATGATATTGCTGGTTATGTATTCTAAAATTCTACATTATATCGATTTAAACTATATACATAAATTCGTTTAAAATGGAGCGTAGAGATGTATAAAATAACAGAGCTAATGAACTTACTAAGTTTTCTGCAGGTAACCGTCCATCAATAAACATAGTAACACATAATGATCCAGAGTGAGTTTTCGACACGACGTAGTGTTATCGCCTTAAACTGGCCACTACCTTTCGCTACTCTGATACGCACACTGTTCCTACAATAGCGTACACAAGCCTTTATACTCGCGATCTCGCCTAGTACATTTCACGCATGGGGGAGGCATTTCACCGATTCTCATTTAAATACTGCTTTAGCTCGATTGATCGTACAGTTCAAACACAAATGACGTGTAGTAGAATTTGGAATAAAACATAGGATAGGTTCATACGATGATAGTATTTGCTTGGCAAAGTTAAGTGACATAAACCTATTTACTGAAGTAGAGTATGAGAGTGATTATAGAAATTAAACTATAAATGGTTTTGTGAGCTTAGTCAAGTAAGCGTTAGGCAAATTAGTGGCAGTCCAAACGATGTGAGCTATCATCGATGATCTAGTTCTGATAGCGTATTATATACAATTAATTTACGTTATGGTGTACATTATACAATGATGTTTTAACAAAATTACCTACAATGTCTATATTTTAAAGCACACAGGCATTCAATGATAACTATGGTCGTAAAGATCAGTTATTCTGGTGCCTCATCATTAAAGCGACCATCGAAAAAATACAAATCGTCAAATATGACGATACATAGACGGAGCTCACACCTAGCCTCGTCAACATCATACAATCCTATACTGTAGTCAACCCTCTTTTCGCATACTGAAACCCCTATAAAGGAGAAATTTTTAACGAGGCGAAGAACAATTAGGCCAAAGTTTTTGTTTCTTTTTTTTTAATTCCCATTAAAACAAAACACTTGTAAGGGAAAGGACACTTCGGACGATGCCAAAATTGTATTAAAAGTATCAAATCAGCAAAATACCAATTTTTCTTAATTATGGACCCCAAAGCAGAACAATGTATCTATTACGCACTGTCCTATTTCCGCTATATCTATTTAATATGTACAAATGCTCCTAACATTTTCTAACGTATAAACTGCGTTGGTATTTTTCATATTTATATTAAAAATACTTTTAGATTTCCCGTAAAATAGAGCATTTTCAAAGAATCTCTCGGCTTAGTTTTTTAATTGCATGGTAAAGTTAATATCGTTAAGTATAATATACATTACTTTTTCTAGAAGTCAACTATTGGATATATTAATGACAACATTCAATTATTGGCCTGTGTAATTATTTTCATGTTGTATACAGCAACTTTCCAAAAACTCCGATTCAAGACACATGTAACTAATCGGTTAGTGTGGTGAAAATTATATACCCTTATTGCTGCTACAACTACAATTGATTTCAAGGAAAAAGTTTTTTATAATTTCAAAGCTGAACTTTCGTAGAGAAAATACAGAATCATCAAAAAATAAAAGCATTAGGCCAATGACACCGGATTTAATTATATCCCAGAAATTATAACGTCATTTACCAATTACCTTGTTCCACGTTTTGTAAGTATATATTACAAAGGAAATACCGGCGCCAATAAAGATTAGTTAAATAGTTTCGTGACGTTAATTTATAATTAATTATTTATTGCAAAACAGGATTAGCAAGCATCGTTGTAGGAAGTAGAGGTAAATACATTTCAATGAACTTTATTGATCTCAATATAATAATAACATACAACAATAATCCCTATCAATTAGAACCCTTCTTCTTATATATAAATAAATATACAAATACATATATATATATATATATATATAGATGACGACATAGAAAGAGGACATTGTATGTGTTTGACCCTATATAAAACAGACTACTCATCAGTGATGTCCATTGGTGTTAAGACTATATAGAAATCAATCAATCTTTATTTCACCAGTACATAATAATAATTAATAATAATATAATGTATATAATGGTTTTGATTAATTACTGTTCTTGTTTTAATTGATTCGACCTAAGGCCACCGTGTGACCATAATTGTGTAATCCATATTTTGCATCGATCTTAGCGTTGATTATTTCCAGTGGTCAGTGGTCGCTAGAGATGTGACGGCGAATTTTAACAGATTATTGTGTATCTGAACCCTCCGTTTTACGTGTAGGATGCATCCTACACGTAAAACGGAGGTCCGTTTCACTTGAAATCTATAATTTTGATCCTCTGTTGACATACGTCGTAATCAGGAAGTTTCCATGGTTCGGTCAAACTTCCTTTTTGAGAGAACCCCCACTGATGAAATTCACCACGCCTACAACCTATATAGCCACTTTTTCCCTTGTTCCCTACTAATTGGACCTCTGTCTGTTACATCAAACCTCTCCTTAAGAATCCTGGTTACGGGCCTACTTTGTTGTATATTTAAAAAATGTATCCGCGTCAAACCTTCTATCCACACCTCAAGTGTGGTATCCATTTAACAATTTAAACCTCTGTCAGCATCTTACGATTATCTTACGATCGTTCAACCCTTTTCTCCCGTCATAATCATTATCTCCGTAGCTCAGACTTTGTACACACTTCTGTTATGGTTTTCACCCTCTGCCTACATCTTCAAGACGTCAGGAAACATAATACAACACTTTTTCTTATGCAAACCATTACATTTACAGAAAACATGCACATAAATTCTACCACTTCACAATAATAGCATAAACATTAAAAGGCCGTTATACTTATTATACCGGCATTTTGATTTTTGATGTGCTTCCATGAAATAAACATGTTGTTACATTATGTCTACATACGGTAACTAAATACAGATAGAGCACTAAATCCAACAAGGAAATTCTGTAAAATGTGTTTCTGTTAATGCGTATCCTTAATTGAGATGGATTTGTGAGTGATAAAAAGTCTGTCTGGCGATTTCATAATAAGCTTTATTTAAAATTCAATGAAATGAAAACCCTTTAACCCGATCACCGGTTTATTGAAAAAAAAAATTAATAAAATGATTTTGTTGCAGTTGCGATCATGTTACAAATAGAGCATCAGCAGAATTTTATATGAAAATTTACTACTTGCGTAACATAACCAATTATACTAGGATGTTTATTATTAATTAGTATTTTGATTTTCCTTTCGGTTATTAATAGTATGTTATTCAACACGACGTATACAACTCCGGTCTCTGTTTTGTTCCGACGAGTATCCTAGTTTCGTTCTAATAATTAAATTTCATATTCTTGAGTTTATTTAGTCCACGTTTCTTACTCAACCGGTAAATTTTAATAACATTTCACATCCCTCTTGCCTTGCCGATGAAACATGAGCCTCAGATCATATCAAGAAATTTCCTCAGTGAGATGATGCTAGTATTATTATATGGATCGGTCGATTTTCATGCAACCGCCACAATGTGATACTTAAGGTGTAACGAGCATCTTGGGAAGTTAATACCTAGATATCGGGAGGGCTATTATATTGGACAAAGCTGTCAGAATGAATGGACATCATCTATTACCATGCTAGATGGACTTAAGCTAGATGGACTTAAGCTAGATGGACTTAAGCTAGATGGATACTGCGCCCGACGGTCGTAGGCTGACGCGATTTTATGGAGAACGCAACGCCACCACGCGCGCTCAACGGATCGTTTTTAATGACGATCCGTTCAGACTGCCACCCATAGTCAGCAAACGGCGTCGTGTTGTCTAGCGCTCACAAGAAGCGGAGTTAGATTCGTCGGTCGACGGTAGTACGTGGTAAGACGCAGTGGATGCCCGGTTTCAGATGTAGAATGCAGTTATTAATGTGGTGTGGTCAGTCACTGGAGCTCCTTTAAATGTAAATGTGATTTTAGATAACTATATTTCTTTGTTACTCATCGCCAATCAACTAATTGAGATGGGTTTGGGATAGAGAGGCCGTAATAGTAGGCTTAATGTTGATTCCTGTCGATGGGTATTGGATAGGCCTATGTTGGGCGGGAGGGGACTGGTAGATGTGCGTGACAGAAGGGTGGACTTTAAAATTATAAAAATAGTATCGTGATGGGTATGTGAACACGAGGTGAGGGTAAAATGGCGCTAGATGAACAACCTAAGGTCATAAAACCTAAGAATAGGTTGGAAGGATATATATTTAAAACTGCACAAAATTGAGAACATGGAAATGAGTTAAAGATCACAAGTATGGCTCATGTTTACGTAACTAGCGGGAACTAATATATACATAACATATAACATATAATACTGTATAAAGAACCAATTGTGTCCTTAGATCAGCTTATGAAATAGACCGCTTTGGGGCATTTTTATAATTACACGACGATTGTCCCAATGTTTGCTCCTAGTCTATTAGTAATTACTCTTATTCATCACTGCGCGATAGTCTCGGAGCAGTTTGCTTTCTCTCCAGATTGAACACTCGGTTTCTCCTCACTACTTCACATTAAGATACATTAAATTTAATTGACACGTGGTTATTTCGTTAATCACGTGATATTCTCACATTCATTGACGTCATAGTTGCACGTACCGTGGGCATACAACAAGAATGGTTAGCATATATAATTGAAAATGTGGCACGCACATCATTACAGTTAATAAAGGAAGTACACGATGATGATATGATTATTATGATGATTATGATCAGTATGACCATGAGAATAAAGAAGATGATAACGATGATAATGATAATAATAATAATGACGGTGATGATGAGTATTATGACAAAGATGATAATGATAATAATGAAGATGATGAGGATTATGATGATGACGATATTAATAATGTTGATGACTATGATGATGTAACATTCAAACACTCTTTAGAATACGACGTACGGACAAGTGGAGCTGCGTCGAAGATCGTGTAGGTCGTCGGGCCGCGTCAGCCAACTTTTGCATACGTTTGTGTGCGCGCCAAAAATGTTCGTAGTTTTAAACCGTCTACATTTCTATAAATCGCTATTAATTTTGGTCAGCAACAAAGTTAAAAAAGTTATTTACTGTATTTTGAAAAGTATACTTAAATCTTCAAAACTGTTACAAAAATCTATTTAAAAAATGCATACGCCCATTATTTGTTATATGCGTTGACTTTCGACATGGTCATGTGCTATTAAAACTACGAGAGTGCTTATTAAAGTTCTTCCATATATATTTATAGGCATAATAATAGGATTAGAGTTTTGTTATAACTTCAGTTATTCGCAATAGAGGCGTATGCTTTGAGTTTCTTGCATTTGCATCAAACGGGTCTAGTGTAAGACTAAAGTTGTGTGAACATAAAAAAGTATTCTGTTTTTAGCCTGCTTCTATGAGACTAGGTTAAAATTGATCTATATGGTTTTCCTGCAGTGCACACAGCCTAACAAAAATATATAAACTACATATTTTCTTTTTAAATATAGAAACACTGCATATTGTAACATTAATATTGTTACTTGTCCCTGCAAACGTTCAAAGAAAGATCCTAAATTAAGAGCATCTAAGAATGGGACCAGTTCCTGCGAACCACACCCAATCCTATCAATTGGGTGCAAGTGCAATTTTTTGTTTTAAGTTTAACTCACCGACTAATGATGTACTGTACTGTACTTATTTCTTCTCATTCCCAGGTTCGCAAATACACGGTTAACGATCTTGGATAAGAAGAGACTAGACAGAAGATGGAAGAGATCAGTCAAATTTACAGAATACAAATTATCAGTAATCAAATAAGAGATGTCAAGAATGTTTTCCAGTCTGTATTTAAAGGATGAAATTTAGGTTCGAAATGTATACCACGCAAAGTTGTTCAAATTTCATTTGGCATAGGTGAATTACTTATCCAAACATATTTACCTATGTAATAAACTGACTGTACGTCAACATACAGGTTAATAATCTTCCATGTCGTTACCATGGGCGTGATAATTATTTAACAGAACATGTGTATCATATTAGATTCATACACACAGTACCATTATTCATTTTCTATTCATTTGTAGCATGCTACCTATTATACTGCAGTGTCATTGTACGTCAACTATTTTAACCTTTACTTTTAATTGTAGTGTAAACTAGAGTAGTTGCTTCATATCATGACGGCATCTTTGAAGTAGGTGCTGGCCAAATTGCTTGTCGATGGTCTTAAGCCGAGCACACACTGAATCTCCGCTGTATGTAAGCGCTGCGGGACGCAACGCCGTCTGCTGATTGCCGATGGCACTCGGAGCGGATCGTCCGTTGCGCGCGCCTCGTCGCGTCATTAGTTCGCTGGAGTCACGTCAGACAGTCGAAGCAGGGTATCCGGCTTTAAATTGCAGTCGAACAATACAATGATGCCTGCTACATAAACCTCCGCAGCAGTATCTTTCATTGAACATTTACATATTATGCCTATGTACTTTTGTAATCCTATAGTTTTTTCTACACTTACAGTAACAGATTGAGTCGTATTGCATATGGAGAGCGCCCTCAATTGCCCTCTTACAATCCCAAGAAAGAGTGACATTTTCCACACGGTATCGATTTCAAAATGAAACAAATACAGGCGTTTTTGCTTTAACCAATAACCCGTATTGCAGTAAATGTATAGGCTGCAATTACTTTAGAATTATCATTGAAATTAAATGCAGTGATGCGTTCGTATGGGGAATGACCATCGCTTGACCATTACAAAGCTTCACCACTGCATGATTTTAGAGCTCGTCTGACCGAAGGTTCAAAGAAGTATTTCAAACACACATGACTTTTTCTAAGGTTCGGTAACCTTAGGTTCAACGACATTATTTAGCAAGTCTTGTTATCAATCACTGGATCATACACTAATAAAAAGAAACATGATTAGTTAGAGTTCCTTCACAAAACAATTAAGAAGATTATTCCTAAATGCCTCATAGGAGTTTTAAACTCCATCCTCTATTTTGTTGTTCTATACTAATGTATCTAGTCATAGTTTGTACAGTTCGAATATAGCCTGTCATTAATTGGACCAGGAGCGTTACGTCGTGTTGACGAAAGTTCCTGCTTCAACACACGCCGGTAATCATGAGCAGGTTACAGTGTTTCTTCAAGTAAAATCAACCGCAAACAACAACAATGTTAGCAGGTTTTTTTTTTTCTAGAAGGCATGTGACCATGCTGTTTTACTATTGTCGCTCTTGAAATTCAATTAAAGAGAAGAGGAAGGTGAAGCAAATATCAAATGGAGAATATGAATAATCGATGTTTTTTATTCGATGGCAGTTTTCCCACAGTTGTCATATTTCCAGCTGTTCAGATCTTCGTTTTCAATGGTAAACATATATTTTGCCAAAATACCCAAGTAGCTAAGCAAAATATATACAGTTAGTCATCTTAGTTTTGAATTTGCATTATATTATTAATCATATTTATTTTTTTGCATTGCTTTTTTTTTACCAATTGTATTTTTCCAGTAGTTATGTTTTGTAGAAAGAACTGTGAAGGAAGAAGGTGTCTTTATTACAGGTGAAGATAAATTATTTTCCTTGATTTTGTAATCGTTATGGGTCATATCATTTTATCTTGGTTGCCACACTGAAGTGTCAAGTGTTGTACTACGTTAATCTATTTTAACGTATAAGTAAATTGTATATTTTATTTATATCTTAGTTTAAGTAATTGCATTTTTTCCCCTTTTAGACCCACCTCACCTTAATATAAATAATTGAAACGAATAAAGGAAAAAACGAAAAATTTTCCAGAACTGGTCTTCAGACTCTTTATGTTGTTTACATTATTTTGGCCATCAATTAAAAAAATATTGGCCTATGTAGTGTTTTAATAAAAAAAAATAATTTAATTAATATTTAGAAGATCCAATTCAACAAACAAACATTTTAGTTGTTTTTTTTATGTAATAAATGTATCGTGGAAATAAAATATCTGTTTTATATACCAGTAATGATCACTATTAGTTCTAGAAATATATGAGGTGTCATTGCAGAATAGATCTCTTGTTACAAAAAATGAAAAATGATATCCAGGAGATGTACAGTCGGATAGCTCGCATTATAAGCTCCAGTGTGGTCTTTAAATTAGGTTCCTATGTTAAAGAAAACTAGAGTATAATAAAAAATCTTACAATTCAAATGTCTGAAAAATACTTTACAGAAAATGCCCTCAAAAATAAACTACTGACACCTTTCTTGATATTTAGAAATTATGTGCCTCAAAAACACATTTAATGTATACAAATTTAAATTTGGAACGTTTGTATCATGAATGCACTGTTAAAACAGCGTGGAGCATTTAAACACGAAGCTCCACGCAATGTTGTCCCGTTTTTGGTGACACGTTTAAAAGCTAAACGTGTTTAGGTCCGCCCTAATTTGCTTACGCTTCTGACGTGTTTAGCATTAGATGTGCTTAGGTATTTGACATCGTAATGTCAAATACCTAAGCACATTTAATGCTAAACACGTGAAGATCCTAAATACATTAAGCTGGATCTAAACACGTTTAGCTTTTAAACTTGTCACCAAAAACGGGACAACATTGCGTGAAGCTTGCTCCAGGCTGTTTTTATCTTGTAGAGGTAGGCATAAACGTTTTGAAACATCATTTTCATCAAAACTACTGAAAAATGGCCTCAAAAAATAAACTACTAATAACTTTCTTGTTATTTAATTCAAAAACACATTTAAGGTATACAAATATAAATTTGGAACGTTTTTATCATGAATATAAGTAGCATATGAACAATTCTAAAATCTCATTTTCAACTAAACACTACTTCATTTCCTTTTCTTGAAAAGACCTATATTAGGCCTAAATTCCAAATGTCTGAAATATACTTTCAAAAAATTGACGTGAAAAATAAACTAATGATAAATATCTAAACAAACAAATCTAAATTTTGAATGTTTGTCTAATGAATATGGGTAGGCATATTAAAATTCTAAAACCTCATTTTTAAGAAAACATTACTTCAGTTTATATGTTATTGAAAAGACATGTATTAAATTCCAAATGTCTAAAATATACTTTGGAGAAAATGACCTCCGAAAATAAACTACTGATAACTTTCTTGTTGCTTATAAATTGTGCCTCAAATTCACATTTTAAGGTTACAAATTTAAACTGGGAACAAGTCTACATATTAAAATTCTGAAACTCAATTTCATCAAAACAAGACTTCATCCATATTTTCTTGAATAGGTCTATATTAAATTGACCTGGTATAAGGCACGACTCGTTATTTGTCACGACATCTCGTATATAAATTTGACAATTTTGCTTTTGACTACATATTAGCAATGTAATAATGAAACCTGATTTTCTTTTCACTTGAAATTATTTATATACTAGTATTCATTTTCCTTGTTGATGCGTTTGTAATTTTGTAGAACATAATGTAATTTGTTTCAAAAACATATAATTGTGGTATATTTATATCATTCTCTACCCTAAATTGACACAAGTATTAGAATATTTTTATACAATCTGGTCGTTGTTCTCTTAGTCGAATAAAGGTTTTATGTTTTTTTAAATTAAATTATACTGGGTTATACTGTACTGTACTTTAAAGTTCAGTACTGGTTTGAATGTTTGTGACACTTACAAAAATGGTTCACTACAGACTTAAAAGGTTTTTCTCGTTCATTGCAATATTAATGTACATTGTTAATGTATAATATTGATGAAAAAAATAGAAAAGAAATACTTGTTTGTAACCTGTAGTGGGCCTAACAAACGTAAGTGGTGTTAAAACTGGATTGATATGAATATAAATCGAATCATAAGTCGACAATATCATTTTTTCTTTTGATATATTTGATGATTCTTTACATTTTGTATAGAAAATGGTAGAATCCGACCACGAAGAGAAGGACTGAACCCTCCTATGTGTACATGAATGTGACGCTAAACTCAACATGAGTCATCAATAGAAAACCTTATGCAACACATTATGAAATGGGATAATGTTGTTATACATTACATGATATAATGAAGCATGAAGGCGGCGATGATGATACCACAATAATTGATGATAATGGAGGTTCTTAATTATGGGAACTAATTTGATACCGTACTAAATTCCCGATTGAGGAGTACTCAATAAGCGTCCATGGGTCGTGATGGATAAAACTGCGTGTTTCACTAATGCAACATACATGTTGTTAGGTTTATTGCTCTATGGCGTTGGATTATCATTAATTGCATTCACATTATAACTGAAAGAACATGATTTGAGGGCCCCAGTCATCCGTAGATACGGTCAGTGGCTTATGACCACCTTCGCTGTCGTCACACTGCCCCGCTGATTGTACTTGTCGCCGTCGGTGAGCCTAGAGCTAATGGAAACATAACAGTACGTAGATTTAAACTAAGCACCTAGTAACGTACTATCATTTCATCACTTAATCAGCAGTCACTTAAAACGCACGGAACCCACTGAGAGTTATATCTCTGGTGTATCGAAGAGTAGAGAGGTGCGCGATGTTAAAAGGATATCGCTACATATCGGTGTCACGTGACTGACGTCATTCTACATCAATTGTCTTTGCTAGAAATATGTATATCTGATAATTACAATAAATGTGCTTTATTTTATAATCGTAGGCTTAACTTGTATCGTTGTCTCTCCCGCTCTAAACCCTGGACTGCATCGCCTTCGTATTTGGATACCGGTAGAGTACCAGAGATCGGCTTTTGGAATTCTGTTTATGATACAGTTAGTAAAAATCATTCTAATATTCATCTAAACTAAGAGGATTTTTAAAAATTCGCATTTTTTTACGAAAATGAATTAGGCCTATAATTATATTGTAGTGGTCAACCCCATATTCTGAGTGTTTAAAAGCTTTGAGTAATCAATACATTTATTTATCTGTGCGGTGGCTCTCATGATAGTGGCTTATTTTAGCCTTAATGAGAGTATCCCGACCATTAATTCGTCATAATTTAATTTATTTATGTCAAGAATATTTGTTATAATTTTTGGTCTAATAAAACATTCTGAGTTCTGTTAATCATATTACGTCATAAATACTAACTAGATAACTTCGTCTTCATTTTGTATTCACGAAACTGGTGATGAAACACGTAATATATACTGTAATTGATCGAGTGAAGGTGTTTGATAGTCGGCTGCAATAGACATGCTCGATTGGTTGAAAATCATCTTCCACGTCCAAGGTAGAGGCAGTATGAATTACATCTACAGTCCCTTCAACTTCATCACATCTTCATAAACTTCATCAAATATTTATTCGCCTTATTTTTACTTAAGAGACCTCCAAGGAATATTACTACGGAACTTGCGAAGAATATGCCCTTTGTTAAATAACAATACGTGTGAATGACCCATTTTTTTAAAATCCTAGAATATGTCATTAATGTTACGAAGTCATTCAAAACAGAACCGTAGAATTAAATTCCTCCAAAATAATATATTCAGATAAATTTTGAACATTATTTAATGAAACGACAATTAGCAATCCAAGAAACTTCATAAACTACATTACAGAAACATTTTTGTAAAACCATCATATATCTTCATTAAACGGATCACCAAGTGGTCATATAGTTTTAAGAAGTTAATTCGACCGTAAATGATGAAACAATGCAGCGAGTAATAATCGAAACATACCGTATATTAAGCCACAATTATTATCATTTAGTATTATTATGCTCAAATCCGGCGGGATCTTTTATAAGCTTTGCATAATAGTCACCTTTCACTTAGTTGTCTGGATATCGATGAATGCATTTCCTTACTAATTACACTAATCCCTACCGATCACGCCATCATGTTAATAGCATAACATCATTAGCTGTAATAACACGTAAACATCAGTGTTAAGGCATACCTATCGATAAATGACAGTTATGATAGGCATCGATATCATATATTTAATAAGAAGAAAATTGGAATCAGAAAAATAAGCTGGTAATCATATATCCACATTAAAGAAATTATCATAACGCCAGCAGCAGCAACACGAACTTTAGTTTTCAAAAGGAGAATGCAATTTAGCGAAAACTTTAAAATCAACAAAGTTATGTTCTGTGACGCGCCGCGCCGTAATTTGCACCGTCCAGGTACCAATGCGACGTACTTTCCACTGTCCAACAAAACAATATAACTTAATTTCCATCACAACGTGCATTGCAATGCAGTTTGCCAAACAACCTAACATCCACTACGCAACATGACTGTAACGACCAAACTACAGTCGCAACACAACATGTGGTGACTAAAGTACAGTAGGCCTAGAAGCAAAAAGCGCACCCAACATGTAGCAATAATACCAAACTTTTAAACGCACAACGTAACGTTATGTATATATAACGGATCGACACTACACGTTCCTCACGCCACTGGGCTATTTCAGCTGGCGCTATTGTAGAGTAATAATGTGTCTAAAGCTATCTTCTGTCTTCCACCAGGTTCAATATTGGTTGAAATTCAAAACGTCGGAACTGTCGGTGCTTATACTTAACCCTTGTTTGAGTCCATGATGCTGTTTACCTAACCAGACCCAGTTAATCATGCCTCTTCCCCATCTTCTTCTGGCACTGATGTATCCATTTTCTAGTTATTGCTTTCTGTAACATTTGCTTAAGTTCTAAAAATCTAGTGATTTCTGTGTCCTGTCTGTGTACTATTTTCGTTAGTTTCCCCATTCATAACTGGATTCTGTATAAGTTATTCTCTCAATTAAGTAAATGAAGGATAATTTTAATTTATCATGTTTGGTCTATGGGTGATTCACTGCCTGTGCACTGAACCATAAGATCTTGTCATATAGTTTGTGCTCAACAACTCTGTACCCGCATCTGAAGGAAGAGTGGGTGGGTGACTGTCTCTCAATGTACGACCCTGTGCAAGTTTAGAAGACATGTACCATAAAGCATGATGAAGGTGATATTGATGATAATGATGGCAAGAATAAACCCCTGAACGAAGTTGCAATATACACCTTCACTTCCCTTTTCACTTAACAGTGTAGTGCATTAACTTGTTTTGTAGGCCTACAATCGCATCTCCTCTCTTCTCACACATTCCAACATATAAATCCGTGATTCTGTCTATTTGGATCTTCAAAGCAAATAAAAACCTGTCTTTTTCCTCTGTTTAAAATCTCTCTTTTCACATATGTTTGCTTAATTGCTAACACCACTAACCAGTGCTGAAAAGGGTTTCTGATCTCAGAAAGGATCACAATTTAACCGATGCTACCCGGTCTACGTATGCAAAAACCTACGGTTGTTGGCGATGGTGTAATATCATGCTTCAGTATTGGTGTTAACCTGGTGTATGCCTTTTAACTCTTATGGGCCTGTTAGGCCTAGGCCTATATGTTTTTCTTTTATAATATTTTTATCTGTTTAATTCTTTGCCTAATATTTGTTGGGCACAAACACTATTTTCTTTACATGAATCTGTCAGTTATATAACGTTAATCAATGGTACAAACAGATGCAGTATAAAAAAAATGTTGGCGACACATGAACGCTAAAATCATCATGGACAGTCGATATATGAACCTTATTAACGGTATTCAACTCTATAATTAGATATTGTATTAATAGACGAATATTATTGACACATTTTATACTGGTACATGTTCACGAACATGCACAAGTACATATATTATTTAAATTTGGAGACAAACATTTACAGCTGACATGACATTTCTTTGACTCGTTTGTAAACAAAATGCCACAATGAATAACTTATTATTACAAATTAGAACAAAAAAACTACAAAAATTAAAAACACTATTGATCAAAAGATTAATTAGGCAGTATACAGTATTCTTTATTGTCGCCACCGATATCGAAGTCGACGCTGCCGTCGTCTTAAGCGATAGCAACGTACATTCATACATTCAAACAAACACAGAAAGCCAAAGACTTTAACCAAACATTTTAAAAGTAAATTCCAGTCAATGATTGTATACCAGCCGTTAATTCAAATACATCAATACTGTGGTTGTTTTTATTATTTATCATCAAACGGAGATAAGTAGTTGTGAACTATAAGATATTATTTTACGACGAAAACTGTTGTAACAATGCCTTATTCCGATTGTTTAGGTGTAACTGACGCAAACCATACTCCACACTGTTAAGTATCCACTACGGTTTCCATGGAAACAATTACGCGCTAAAGTGATCTTGTTTGAAATACGGTAATCATAAAATATGACGTCACAGAAAATTGATTTACACATCAAAGTAGGCTGTGTGAGAAAGGTCCAGATAATTCTGTTGGTTTATAGTTTTGTTGTTTTGTAGAAATTGCCAAAGGCGGCAAATAAACTTCCAGCAGTGGTTTTGTTGTCACGATCTAGGAAGCCAGGATCGATGCAGAAATGGACATACACAATGATTATAAAATTAACAATTGCACCTTACATGATAATATGAGTATGCTTACATATAATAAAGCAGGGCACACGGTTTTAATTATTGCATGAGTATTGGTTGAACTATCTATAACAAAATTTACCGGCTTTATAAAATGCATATCTAACGCAGTATGCATTTTGTAATAATCTATAACAAATGGTCCAATATGTACTGTGACACCATACATAGTAAATACTATTTTAATGAGGTTCGCTGCGTAGCACCGTAAACACAATATACAAACATAGATAAATAATAATAACAGTGCTCGAATGAACATTCACATTTTATCAATAGCTAAATCGATCGCAATGGTAGTATTTTTTCTTTATTACATTAGAAAATACAAGACAATTTCAAAAGCAAAAGAAAAACAACATTTGTTGCCGACGCATCTGGATTACACTAATAACCAGAAGAAAGAGTGAGCTAGAAAGAGTTGACCAGAAGAAACAGCGGACAAAGTGCAGATTTTAAAAGGAAAGCAAACAATAAATGAATTCTTTCAAGCAATTGAATTCTAAAAACGACAATATCAGAATGTTAACATTCTTCTACTTTATTTTCCCAAAGTTACTTTGTTGCTAAAAGTTTCCACAATTTAGTAACATGCAAATGCAGACTGTTGATTCTTTCTGCTTTGTTCTTCCATGAATTTGTTTGTGTTACATTAAACTGAAATCTGGTGGGTAGCATTGAAAAGAATTGGAAGTAAAGGTGATTTAGTCAAAGCAATTGTTATCGTTAGTAACTTAGTATGCGTTGCTGCCATAAAATTAATACCGTTATCAATTTTATTTACCTTTTTCAGAAAAATTAATCTCGAAAATACGACTACTACTGTCGTTACTTTTGCATATCGCTATCTGAATCCAATCCAAACTTCGACAGACGTTGCGCATTATCCCCGGGTCATTTCCCATCGCTGCTTTTCCTTGTGTTTCAGCTGGAGGGCTGAAATACAAGTTACAATAGTGCACCGTCTTTCGGATGAGACGTTTAAGCCGTTGGTCCCGTGTGCATTTCTGGTCTATGTAATATGCCTAATAATAATTTATAACGCGCCAATTCAAAAACATTATCAAAGGCGCAGTGAACATTTAACCCATTTAAAGCGATTCTGTAAACAAACAAGTTTTCAAATTAGTTTTAAATGAGTTCAAATTTGAAGATTGTCGAACAGAAAGCGGTAAAAGATCCCAAAGATAAGGTGCCTGAACAGAAAAAGAACGTTGTCCATATGTTTTTCTCTTTTTTTCTTTTTGAAGGGGCTTGAAGAAGAAATTTATTGGAAGAACGAAGAGTAGTAGTTGGAGAATATGGCGTAAAAAATGTAGCAAATATGATGGTTGTTTAAAAAGAAGTGATTTTGTAAACAAAAAAGTTTTCAAATTAGTTTTAAATGAGTTTAAATTTGAAGATTGTCGAAGAGAAAGATGTAAAATATTCCAAAGGTAAGGTGCCTGAACAGAAAAAGAACGTTGTCCATAGGTTTTTAGCTTTTTTCTTTTTGAAGAGGCTTTAAGAAGAAATTTAATGGAAGAACGAAGAGTGAGAGTTGGAGAATATGGCGTATGAAAATGTAGCAAGTATGATGGTTGTTTAAAAAGAAGTGATTTAAAAACAAGCAAAAGAATCTTGAATATTATCCGTTGTTTAATAGGACGTTAAAGAACGCAGTACACTCTTCAGAAAAGAGTAGGAGATTGTCTCCCGGTGAACTGTCCAATCACCACCAGGAGGACCCCACTGGAAGTAAGTCATCTATGGATATTCTTGATGTTTATACCGAATAAATTTATACAATGTCTCAATGCGCCAATTAGAAGGAGTCCTAGGGGGGAAAAGAAAAGAAGAGAGAAAAGGGTATACAAAGAGGAAAGGTAGATAACAGAAAATAGAGAACAGAAAACCAAACCAAAAGATGTAAAAGACAGAAAGTAAGCATTAAATGGAGCTGAAAGTGTCATTTTGAAAATCTTCAGGGATGGAATTGCACCAACAGATTGTGGAAAATCATTCCGAAGTCTAGGTGCGGCAACTGAATAAGTTCTATCACCGAATGTCTTCGTGCGACTCGAGGGAACAGTAAGAATGGCTGCAGAGGCAGTTGATCGCCACGATCCGCTAAATGCGCTCATGGTGAACTAAGAGGATGGTCACACTGTCTATGTTACAGTCTATGTATTTACAAACACCTATTGTAAGGCTGTCACCCGTCCATTCCCGGTTTCAAATTCCTATTTCTACCGCTGCGTCTTTATATACAAACATTGAAGTAATAACCACGCAATGTCAATCATTAATTGATAAGTAAATAACTGTACTTAATTGATTGTTACATCAATCGGATATAAATTGTTAGTAATTATTTCGCTTGTTGCCTAATTGGTAAATAACAACTATTGACGTCTTACGGCAAATACCATCAACACTATCCAAATAATACATTTTGTTAATTAATTATCGATTAATCATTAATTTAGCTGGTATTTAGACATACAGGGGTAGATATTGACATCACAGTCGTTATAATATATCATCGTTATTATCTTCACCACTATCGTCATCTTTGTCATTGTTGTTGTCTTGATTATCATCATCATCATCATCATCATCATTATCATCATCATCATCATCAATCACCATTCTCCTCAGCTTCTTCCTCATCCTCATCACTGAAACTCAGGACTGAAAATTCCCCCCCCCCCACCTCCCTCAAGCAGAATGAAAGATTTCGGTCTTCGCTATGTTCCGGCCTTCATTATAGATTTTGGCACGTGAGATAACCGTTCTAGTAGTTTCGGCCCCAAGGCCAAAATCACTAGGGATTCACTAAAGATTTAAGCCCCGAAATCCACCATCCTGGACCAAATTCAACCAGGAATATTTTTGCTTCCGGTCCGGAATCTCTGTTGTAGTAGGAATATTATTTTCATTTCAACAGTATTATCATTATTTTCGTCGTCGTCATTATCCTCGTCATCACCATCATCATCATCATCATCATTATTATCATCATGATTTACATCATCATCATCATCATCATCATTATCATCGTCATCATTATCACCAACATCATCATTTATCATTATCATAAATCATTCATCATATTTTCGGATTACAGAAACAGTACGCTTCAATAAGTTCAATAATGAGTTCAACGCACTTCAGACTTCAAAAGCAAAACATCATAAAAACCAGAAGGCTAAGTGATGAGAAGTCCAAAAAACCACTGTCTAAAAGGTCGTTGTATTTGTTTTAATTGTTCAGTTAGATATATGGAAATGCAGACAAATGAGACGCATAATCCACTTACCTTGATCTCGATATACATTTATACATATATAAATTGCGGGTTCCATTCCCACCAGAGACCTCTTTCTTCATACAACTATAATTAGGAACTTTTGTTGATAAACTATGTTTGATAAGATTTATAAAGTAGAAACAAATCCCTTCTGATTTTTTGCCAGCTAGCTCACCCCTCAATTTATCATCGAGGCCTCTCACCTCACCTTCACGCCCCAATCAGCTCCCCCATTCAATAATTAAATGGTTAGTTGAGGGCTCGATGATTAGGTGATTTGAGTGATTTTTTAATAGTCCACCGTGATTTTGTTTTGTTTCGAACATTTTCAATGGAGGAGCCGCGAGTATGAAGGGGAGAGGTGTGCGCCCCCGCGTACCTCTAGATACGACACTGGATGACGGGGACCTTACCATCAGTATTCATTTATCTTGATAGTATTTTTTCAAACGAGTCTTGCAGATTGATAGTTTTACATAATTTCTTCGTTTTCACCTTCAACATAATCACCACGAATAGCCTACTTTCGTTCTTCAATAATTTCTTGTGAACTCATAAACTAACAGTTTATATGCTATACTGTAATTCATTCTTTTTGATTACACACACGTACATATACTGTATACATACAAACATACCTACACACATACATACACACACACATACATATACATATACATATACATATATATATATATATATATATATATATAGTATATGTATATATATGTATATGTATATGTATATAATATTCAAATCAAACTCAAATTGCTGCTTAGCGCTGGGAACACAAATAATGTATATATCAAATAGATAATGATATAGTGGTCAAATATATAGGAACATGATGTTATAAATAGTATCAAACATAGTTCATCAACGAAAGTTCCTTATTATAACTGTATGAAAAAAAGAGGTATCTGGTGGGAATCGAACCGGCACATTCACTATCTCCGACCGACAGCATCATACCGTTTAGACCACAGATGCCAATACTATGTATATATGTATGTATAATATATATATACATATATATATATATATTTTATACTATATATCATGATTTATGTATAAAGTATCTTTGTCATCAATACGAAATACGAAAAACTTTTATTGAAATTCATAATAAATATAAATTGAAGTAGAACAGACAAACTTCGCTCAAAAGATTATTAAAAAAAGGAAGTTCGATAAAACGTCAAAAGTTACACAAAAACATTACAAAAAAAAATGGACACACACATCACCGGCTGTGCAATCAATATTTACCAGTTTCATGTAAACACCATAATTTGTGATATATGATTTCATAATTTGTGATATATGATTTAGATTTAGTTTTACATAATGGTAAACAAATTTTGGTACTTCAAATGATCAAATGCTTACAAGAAGAGGGCGATCATATTGCCATGCACCAAAGACTGGTGTTGTCCAACTGCGTTTGCGCATGACTGTGAAGATGCTTTCATTGGACATTTGAATTGCCAACAAAGCGTCAATGGACTAGTTGGTTAAGGCGCCTACATAAATATCAAAAGGTCCCGGAATTGAATTCCGGTTGGGGCACCTATTGTAATTTATCACACTCGCAAATTCGATCAAAATGTTTATATATATATATATACTTTTATATATATATATATACTTTTACTTAAAACCACCACACCATTTGGACTCAATATTAGGAACGTTCTCCCAGTACACTAAATTAAACCTATGGCATTCCAAATTCTTCTGGATAAATCATTTGGCTTATTTATTGAGGCACGCC
>NW_022722535.1:696750-750296 GCF_011630105.1 Anneissia japonica
ATATATGCCTACAAATATAGAGGCTTACATATATATATATATATATAAAAGTTTGAAAGGCAAATGGGAAAAACCCATAAAACAGCAAACGGCCATATAATGCAAAACAATTTAAAATTAAAATTAAAAACGGAACAGTAGAGAAAATCCGATCAGAATGACAAAATATATATATATTTCTTCTCATAATCGTACATTTTCTTACACAGCCCTAACTACGTGAGGTGGTCAAGACAGTCATCTGTGAAAGTCCCTGCCTGGGCCCCCTCTTTTTCAAATTCCTGGATCTGCTGAAAACTTATTCTACGATCTACATGGATTTGCACATGGTTTGTTCATCTTTGAGTCGATCTTGTTTCAATGACCGATGACTTGGGGAAGCTTACGATTAGTTTCCTCTCTGATTATGTGCCGACTAAGAGATGATCTGTCGACTTTCCAACTACGTTTGAATTTGAGATATTAGAAAACCGTCGATGCTGCCTGATAATTAATATAAATCATTCAATCAAGATCATAATTTGATATCAATTACCTTTAGGAGGTATGCCTGTACCTATACTCTGCTATGCAGTTTGCCGATGCAGCATTTTGAGTCTGAATTTAGAGCGTATTCCCGGTATTTGTGGAGATTCATGTAAAACGTTCTTGCCATATACAGCAAAAGCGTGCCGGTTTTCACCAAGACCTACTTCCCATTTGCCGAAGTACGCCATTCATTTTTAGAACTCAACACCACTGCACTGAGCCTGTTTTAGCAAAAACTGTTGTGTTTATCATGTTGTACACAGCCCAATAGGTTTGATCATATGTGTTGTATTTTACTAATTTTATATTTGATACTTTGTCAGATTGAGGTAAAGAGGACAATATAAAAAGCGATGAATAGGTTGTGTCCGAAATGACGGTAGAAGTTGATCTGAGCAGGTGACAGAGGAGAGTGGAGAGCGGTGTCCCAAACGATGTCTTATTTTCACATGCTTATATAATTATTATATGCAATAGTCCGTGTACTGCTGTTCTTTTTTTTTTTTTTTTTTTTTTTGTTATTCAGGTATATTATATTCACATAAAAAATATAAAAATACATATGCCCTACATAAAATCACTCATTTGTAGCAAGAGCTAAGAGTAAAGTTATTAGAAAAATATTGATTAAAAATATAATACAGAAATACATATTTCCCTGCTATTCTACTTTCAATTTCTGGTGCTATTATATCTACACATCAATTCTGGTAAAATAATTGCACCCTA
Organism: Anneissia japonica; assembly: GCF_011630105.1. Classification (NCBI taxonomy): domain Eukaryota; kingdom Metazoa; phylum Echinodermata; class Crinoidea; order Comatulida; family Comatulidae; genus Anneissia; species Anneissia japonica. The sequence goes on from NW_022722535.1 coordinate 698,008, forward strand.
TCAGACACTTCCTACCATATCGATGTTATATTAGTTGATTGCCTATAGAGTATTGAACTAAGCGATAATTATAACGTGCATGTACTAATTTAAAACAGTGGGCGGCAGGTAAAACGGAATTATTGAATGGTGCATATTAAAATAGCCGCTGAAATAAAGGCAAACCATGCCGGTCCGTAGTCCAACACTAATTTAATTGACGTTACGTGCGCATATTCATTGTTCATAATTCCTCATCATCCGTGGAAGCACGGCATGATACGCATCGTGTTTCCAGACTGTCTTGATTCACGCGAACGGCACGTGAAACTTACGGCTACGGTTCTTATCAGTATTCGACAGACTTTACTAAATTCACGTGGAACCACGACAGTATAGGTATTAGAAACGTACATGAGCGACACGCCATTTAACTACGACATGCTTGTATTTACGCAGTGGCGTATACTAAGGGGGAGGCGCGGGGATCCTAAAGGCCAACTCAGACAGCGTCGGCCGACGCGGCCCGACCCGATTTATCGTCGGGGACAGTCTTAAGCCGTCGTGAGAAATATTAAACATGTTTAATATTCTACGACGCGACTGCCCCCGACGCACACCATCGCGTCTGCGTTTAACTCACACAGGCCCGACGCGACAACAAATCGCGTTGGGCTGCGTCGTACGACGCTATCTGAGTTAGCCTTAACTCTCCTAAGTAACTCTACCCCCAGTCGGCCTCCACCCCTAACCCAGCAAAAAAATCACGCTCCGGTAGATAAAAATCACGCCATATTACCTTATTTTGCGAAAGCTCCCTCCCCCCACCAATGAGGCTCCCCAATTCATAGATACGCCACTGATTACGTGATTCATGAATAGGCCCACGGACCATTGATTAAAACACACTATACACATGTTGAGGCTTTATGCAAATTTTCGTTCGTACGTTTGGCTAAAAATTTCCTTACGCATTTTTGAATCTGCATAAGTTTTCTTGCGCAGGTTTGAAGCTGCACATCAGACAAACTGCACATAGCAGTATCCTACACGTGTTACGGTTTTACATATTAGGCTTACATACTATAATGAAATAATAAATCGAATGTTATAAACGATTTTTTAAACATGATTATGAAAACAATAATCGGTATCGCATCGGTAGGTGTAGGTTATCGGTGCTCGTCTGGGAGAAGTCATTTCTAGACACCTTAACATTTGACTATAGTTGCATTGCCATACATTATCTCTTTCTGACAAAATTCATTTTTCTATTACACTAGTAGAGATAAATTAAATTGTGTACCTGTCTGCAAACTGTAGCACACTCGGTATTCCCCCGAACACACACACACACACACACACACGCACCTCGAACGACAGAGATCTTTATTTCCATATCATGACGATCACACACGCATCGTGTTTAATACACAGAGCGCCTGCTGACTATTCATCAAATTAAAATTAATTGAATGAATGATGGTTATAGAACACGTGACCAGCATTTACAGACTTTGCTTCGGTTGTTCTCTGGAGAATTTTCGTCGGAGCGGTGCTCAAATATGACATATTTGCACATACACGTATCTGTTTTCTAATACAAAAATGGGCAATCCAACCCGAATGTTGATCAGAACGCCGCATGAATAAACTATCTATGATTATTAAGAGCATTTCATTGTCAATGGCACAGTTTATTAGTGCAATTGTTACCGTACTAAATCGGAGTACGCTTGATCGCAGTATACACGCGTGCTGATAAGCGTTGCGCTACGTCCGGAATATTATCACACATGAATGAAGATCTTTTAACTGTACCGTTAAACATATCAGCACAACACGCGCACCATTGCACTGCCCCCAACGATCGCAACATCGACCCACGTTCACACTCTTCCAACAACGACCGAAAAATCTACTCACCAATTTCACTATTGAACATCTGCAGGCCTAAAAGTAAATATTTTTCATCCCACAGAGCTGTCCCACGACCAGAGCTGAAACCAGGACAATAGTAAAGATCATTCCATTTGACTTACATACGAACATCAGAATAGCATCGCCATCAACACTATTCATTAGTAGGCCTTTTCCAACAACGCGTTTATCTGACCCTAAGTTCTCGTAAAATTCCTTTTCTCAAGCACCGAAGCCGACAACAAGTTATCGTGAAGCAAGTTATCGGCTTGTGTACTGGAAGTGTAATGCCCGTGACCATCTTCTATAGATATAAATTAATGGAACATGTTGAAAATGCATAGTAATTATGGAGAGTAATTTGAAGAGCACTGTAATGTTATAAAAAAAAGTGACAAATTAACGACCGTGTGATATGTTCTCGTCAACATATACTAAAATTGAGTCATAAAAATACCAACTCAAATGCTGTGAAAAAGCATAATGATTAAAGAAAACGAATAATAATTTGATTTCATCATAGATGCAAGCCAACTGAGAGATATCACAAACATTTACCTTGAAGTATACTATATAAATTATGTTGGAATAATTGTCTGATCTCGCAGTTGACACAAACTCTTTCGTGTATGGTTTCTATGCGCAAATCATTAATTGCATAAGGTTGCGTAAGTTTGACGTTTATTTACATACAGTGAACTAGACAATTATTAAAGTGATTGACCATAAGTATATTTCTGTATAAATAATTAATTTTACATATTAATGATTCTTATGAAGTAAACATCGACTGACGTGAGCAACCAAAATATTTTGGCCAAGTCTGAATTATAAACAAAAACTATGAAATGTTTGTATTTTATTTTCCCCACAACAACGCACAAGAAAATAAACTCATACAAACATGTAGCAATTACAACACAGAGATAAATCTAGCAAACTAATTCTCAGCACCAGACGGGACACTGTATTTACTATATTTTGCGTGCAATGACTGACCTTAACCATAGTAACGAAATAAACGCGCGCCAACCCTCTGTTGTTAATTTCAGTTACACATGAAAGAATATCAATGCGTTATTACTTAAATGTATCGTATTTGTGTATAACCAATCCAAAAACGTGTGAATCAGTAAAAATACAAAATTCAGACGAAACATAGTTTGGAAAGATTGGTTTGTTTCTGTTCTGAACTTTGACATGGACATGCACATTTCAAACTACAAGAGGGTTTAATAAATGAGCTGCAGCATTATAGGCCTATCTCAAAATTTAACTACAAAGCACTGTATTTAAGCTACGATGGAGGTTTGGTACTTACAGAATCGACCCCCTCAATACGAATATTTATAATTGCGAATAAAACGAAAACATGAAACCTGGAGCAGTGTTTGACATTTTCGATCGTTTTAAATGTAACGCTGACAGCTTTTATCAGTCATTGATATTAATATCATTATTTAAAGAATGTCGACACAATAACAACAAACATTTAGCAACATTGCAGACAACCTAATATAACACGCATCCAGGTACTTTAAAAGTTGACATTATCTTGATTAACGCAACTGTCAATCACCACGTTCATCGTCAGTGCGATAGCATCAAGTCCTGGGTATTTTCTGGAATTAAGTTTGTGAACACACACCTACGTAATTCTTCAGTTTAATATGTGATTGAAGTTATAAATAGATAGTTTTGAATTCCGCGTTAGTTAATCATATATAACATAAAACAAAAGTGGCCTGTTTCAACGGTTAAGTTTATTACACAAGCTTTTCACGAGCAGTCTATGTTAGCTTCAGCAGATAAATCCAACATTATACTGCATAAGCATACATCTGGTGAATAATAGTGGAATATACTTTTATAATTACACAAAAAACCGGTGTGTGTATATATAGAGTATAACAATGATATTCCTCGTTTTTATTGTTTTGTTTTGAGGACTGTGGTTGTACATTCATGTGCTGTTTGGAGTTTTCTGGAAACGTTGTGGTATTTCCAACAGACTTACTGGACTTTTATCGAGATTTGTCTCGTGCTTCGCAACAGAAAGGAAAGGTACAATATAAACACTCAGTGCACTTAACAGTTTACACCACATTTATTGACCCATCTAAGTACAGTACTACCTTTATCTATAATTGTGAATTTGTGAAACTACCAAATAATCACAGGAGTAAAACTAAATTGTTCATAAGTCATGTTTCCCCACATATTATGGCTGAAAGTTAGATCAAGGTACTGAATTTGTTAGACATTTTACGTTTCATTCATTGATACTGATTGAATCGGAGGTATGTTTGTTTTAAAGGTCTTTTAATTAATGTTCAGAACTTATCAATTTACTAATAATTGGTATACATATTTAGGCACGTATACATCAGGTATATACTGCAGTTGCACATTAGGCCTAAGTAGACGGACACTGCGATCTTCATTATCACTAAACATCGTCCACATTTGGTTACAAAGCTTTCTTAATCAGGACACTATCATTTTGGAACCACCTTATAGGCCCTACTTATTTTCAAGAAGCAGTTAAAAATTCATTTTCCAAAACACATATTTAAACTCTTATGATGAACAAGTGCCTTAGAGCAAAATTTGTATATGGATGTTACTGAATGCCTGATTGATTGACTGACTAAATGATACGCAGGTCTTGGATTGTAAAATAACATATATCAATCAATAACATATACTGCAATCCCTTTCACCTACACCATTCAGATTTGTCGTGGCAGGACTCTTTTCCAATAGTTCTCCGACATAACGTACCATTCGAAGGACAAGGTAGCTCAGATGCAAACGAATGTTCCTAGTTTAGTTATATGCTTTTGTGTTCCATGTTGCCAATGAATGCTTCTGATTTTGTTATTGTAAATGATTTTTGCAGTTTGGGCAGACACACATTCCTAGTAGTATTACACAGTCATTGTTCCTTGCTACTGATGACTGTTGCTGGTTTGAGCAAATTTCAAGATGCGTATTCTCATTCTGTTTGTTACCGCATGTAGATGTTGCTTTTGTGTTCTTCATTGACAATGGATGTTTCTGATTCTTATTATTATATTAACTATTGCTATTTTGAGAAAACCTGTGCACACTCCTTTCCGTTTCCTCACAAACAGATGTTGATTTAGTGATCCATGTTACAAATGAATGTTTCCTCTTGTGTTCGTTACAACCAGTGCTGTTTTGAGTAGACACACAGTCATTGTGTTTTTCACCCCAGGTGATTTCGCTTTTGTCATTAGTTGGTAATTGCTACTTCTGTGTTTATTGTTACTGTTGGCTTGTACTTTATGTACACACTGATATTGTACACAGTCTTTCCTATTTCTATACAAGTATGTCTTTGTTGACTTCCATGTTGTAAAAGGATGTTTCTAATTTTGTTTGTTGCTACAGTAGTAGCGACAGACACACCTTCCCGATACAGTATTGTACACAGCCATTTCTGATCTGTTTACAGCAAGTAAATGTTGCTTTTGTGTTCTGTGTTCCCAAAAGATGTTTCTGTTTGTTTTCATGGCTACCAGTGATTGTTGCTGCTTTGAGCAGATACACATTCCAGATAGAGTATGTCATATCATATAATTTATTTCGTCTTCAGTTCAACACATGCAGTAACAACAAAAGGGAAGAAAAACAAGAGAAAAAACAATGCTAACCAACACCAGACGGGACTGCTCAAAAGTGGCGTTAAGCGTACTGTCTGGGAGCTCTCCAAAGTACAGTGCAGTATATTTATGTTTTCATCGTAAGTAAATGTTTCTTTTGTGTTCCTTGTTGTCAATAAGAATGTTTCTGATTTTAGTGAATGTTGCTGTTTTAAGCAGACACACACTTCTTAATATTTCCACAAGAACAAATAGTTTTTCTTTTCCGTGGTTTCGGTGGCTGTTTCTGATATTTGTTGTTAGTGACTGTTGCGCAATTTTAGTAGACTTGCGTTTGTAGAATATCATTTCTGGATTTTACTGCCCCAAAAGTGCAAATGGTTGTGAAATAGAATCAGAAAAGTGCATTGCAATTGATTGTAATTAACAGTGAAGAGTAGAAGTGGATCATAAGACATCAAGTGCTCAACAACACAATTTCACTGCATTCACAATATTCGGTTAATATACAAATTTAAGAGAGAAATTCAAAAAACGGAGAAACAAAATTACATAATTTTGTTAACTTTAATCAGTTTAACTTTCACAAAAATATAAAAGTGTGATGAACTTCACTCCACCAACCCCTCATATTTTCGTCATATAGATCATTCAATTCATTACAGTATTTTTTTTAATTAAATTATGATACTGATTTGTAGCTCAATACTTTTAATTATGATTTTAACAAGATTCTGAGACACTGTTTTGAATTTGAGTCCATGAGTCAAGGTTTTTTTTCTAGTTTTAATTTCTATATATTACTGATCTGACCTTCATAAACAATATATTTAATCAAATGTTTTCTTTCAAATTTGTAATTGTTTGTTACCATTATAATAATAAGTATTGTTGAAGGAATAAATTCAATTAGACCAAACTATCTCTCAGTGCATATTATGTTCCATCCTTTACTCAGAAAAATGCATAAAATAAAATTAAACTACCAACTACACCAAGTATAAAATAGCAACTCCACAGCATCCTGATATAGGTAGAATGATAAGATTGACAGTCTAATTACTATGAAATATTTTAAGTAAAGCAACAATCCTGGTACTTCATTGTTAGTAGTTTACCATCAATGATCCAATAAACTGCTCTCTCAAAAATAAGCTTTGCTCTTGAATTAAGTACCACACCAAACATGATTTCTTTCGCTAAGCACAGCATTTCTATAAGCGCAACAGTGTTTATGAGAGAATGTTCTAGTTTAAAATGAATGTTGTTGCACTTAATCAAGAGTCAGTGGAATAACAAAAAAGTGCAAGGCCCCTGGCTAAAAATTCTTCAGGCCCTAGTAAATTGGTAACTGGGTCCAGGTGGAGCCTTGGGATCCAAGTAGAGACTTTTGGTACGGGGCAAAGCCCACCACTTTCGGCATTTTAAGGTCTTGCTTTTCTTCTTTTTTTTCCTAAAACACATTTAGTTCCAGAAAAAGCCCTGCTCCGCTAAGCCGATATGCAGCAAAAAAAAAAATATTGATGAACTTCCCGGGGCCCTTTAAGTGGGCTCCTGGCTTTAGAAAGTGAGAGCTCATAGATTTTACGCCACTGTCAAAATGATTGATGTTTCTTATCATCGAGACACTATCAAACACATGTAAATCAAGTTTTATGGATTAAACAATACTAACGTTGCAACAAGTCAAATTAGCTGATGTACAATACATGGTACCGGCACAAAAATAATGTGTAATAAGCGCCACTTTCAAATGAGTATCACTCTCAAATAAGTGCCACACTAAAAGCTTTAAAAAAGTTTAAAAGCACCGCAGTACTTAATGGAACATTACGATAATGTACTAACACTCTCGATGCTTTCTTGTTAGTAAAGATTTCTAATGCTTTGCTGTCAGTAGGTAGGTTTACTATTCAATTCTTGGTGCTTGGTTTTTGCTAGGTGGGTGTGCTCTTTCATCAATGGTGCTTGGTTGTTGATAGCTGAATGTACGTTTAAGCACCTATTCTTATGAGTTTTCTCCAGTGGCGCCACCAGGATTTGCCCGATGAGGGGGATAATCTATCCGACAGGGGACCTGGTGGAGACCAGGGGCAAATATAAGTGTTAGCACATTATTCCCAAATTTCCCCCATTTTTGATCAAACAAATCAAGTCCAACAGCCTGCCAACAGGAGGAACGGGGCATAATCTCCCTGCCACCGCACTGGTGTAGCCACTGGTCTCTTATGATAATAATAATAATATTTATGGATTTATATAGCGCCTCACGTTGACACAACCTCGAGGCGCTTAACAACAACAGAGAAGAAAAAAAAACCAAAACAAATGCAAATGTACCAAAAAAATTACAATATTATCAAATATTTGGTTTTAGTTTAGTTGAATTAAGTTCAAATGATTGGTTAGATGATTATCAATAAATGTTATTATCACAATGCTTTGGTAATTGGAGTCGTTTCAAGGCCTGTTACATTCTATTCATCCCAAAGCCTCTTCAGGTATCTTGTGTCATTCAGCGGTTTTATCTTGTTTACCTTTCTTTGATTGCAAGTTTCCAATATCTTTTAAAGACATTTTTGCTGAGCCTCTGCTAGCTGGCTTAGCCTGCAAGAAAATGTATGAACATAATTTTATTATACTATACAGTTGTCTATTTCCATGTCAAATAGCATCTAATTTGATTCTTAATCTTGTTTATTTCTCAAACATGTTTAAGTACGTCCATCCAGGGTATCTGATAATGAATAGTAGGATCTGCTACACAATGCGCTTTCAAATACCTAAATATATTTCTGAACTAAAAGTGGCAGGAAATAAGATTTTATTAAAATTTGGTACTATTTTTACAAGGTTGCTTTCCCTCGTGGATAAAAATTTTCTTTCTGAAGCCCTAGGTGCTTGAACCGTGAGGAACTTATAATTTGTCTTGTAGTACATATTGATTCATTCTTATGCATTATGTACATTCAGTTGAAGGCTAAAACACAATAACGACCAAACAGGGACCCAAACAGCACATTCACATGCAAATCAGATACCTCCCTGTAATAAAATTAATTTGCAGTTACATTCCAGGCACATAAAAATGATTTATAATCTCATTGCATTTAATATTGATTCAAAATTTTTGAAATATGTTTGAAATTTGTGCATCATCTTAAACAATATGTACAGTTTCTACGATATCAAATCAAAATGTGGAAATGTATATTCCTGTCACCTGACAATTCCAACTCCAATACCTTAAAAGTCAAAAATGTGAAAATTATCAACTTTATTAAAGTTTAACAAGAACTGTACAGGTATGTGTTTTGATTGAGGTAATGTTTTGATTGGTTAAACACTTTTGGTACTAGTGCATATAAGCTTGCTAATATGGATAATTTTTTCATTCCTGATGATGACATAATTAATGTTGAAATATTGAATCCCAACACGATGGTGTGTATTTCAATACTTGGAGTATGTATTATACTTTCTTGTATGTGAATGTATTGTTCAATTTTGGAGTACAGTATTTATGGTCTAGTCATTAACAGATTGCAGAAAGAAAAATCCCATCGTGTCCATGTAAGCATGGGAAAATCGATTGTTGAACAAAAAAAAAAAAAACTGCCAACAAACACATTTTTCTTGAAAAAAAAAGATTTAATATTTTTAATATTAGAAATGAACAATAATATTTCATATTTTTATAAATTTTAATATATTATTTCTTATTTCAAAGTATTTTAATATTTAAAAATGATATCAAATTATATTTTGATTTTAGTCTGTGAATGATGAACAATAAAACTTAAAAATACACTTTATTGGGAAAAATAGATTTAATATTACAGAAATGAACAATAATAATTCATATTAACTGTTTGATTTTACTATATTTCATATTTCTGATTATTTTAGTATTCTCAAAAGTATTTTGAAATATATTTTGTTTTTAATCTGTGAATGAAAAAAAAAACTGAGAACAAACACATTTTTCGTGAAAAAAATAGATTTCATATGGCAACGTTCAGACTTGGAGATGAGCCCAGCTTACATTAAGCCAAGCCCAATTTTGCGGGGCGTTCAGACTAGCTCAATTAGGCAAGCGAGAAACGTAAGTTAAATTTGCATATTTATGAACTGGAACAAGAAAATGGTTTTCAAAACATTGCGCGCGAGACATACAATTTTCACAGCAAAACATAATTGAATGCTGATTGTTAAATTTTTTATCTGAGGATAGAATTTTAAAAAGGATTTCCAAGTATAGTTTATTTTATAGATTCAATACTTCTATTATAGAAATTAACAATAATAATTCATAATAACTTTTATTTTATTATATTTTTTTTTAATTTCAAAGTATTTTAATATTTTAAAAAGGATTTCAAATTATATTTTGCATTTAATCTTTGTAAATGAACAAAAAAAAAAAGCAAATAAACCCCTTTAAAAAAAAAAAAAAAAAAAAAGAATATTTCTATTATAAAAATGAGCAATAATATTTTATTACTGTTTTATTTTATTATATTATTTCTTATTTCAAAGTATTTTTGTCCTTTTTTAGATGTAGCTCTCTCTATACTAACTGTCTGTAATTTATTTTGCAACAACATATGGGATTGAGATAACATGCTCCTATGCATCATTGTCTACTATTTATAGTAAATCCTGATGATTTAAGTATCATTTAAAATGTTCTTAAAGATGCTACTTACAAATCGACTTAATTCTTGGCACATATTTTGACGTTAACAAACTAAATTCTGTGGTGTTCGTTTTCACATTATACAGATTTTAAGTCAAAGTCTTTTGATACAAAACACTTAGTATTTAGTTACTCAACCGCTGTTTCGTTCAGACAGAATTCTGTATGAAAATGGCTCGAATAAAATAAATGGTGCTTATAAACGAGAATTAATTTACAGAGCGTTAACGAGGCAACAATTTACAGATAATATGAGCTGACAATTGATTACCTACTCAAAGACATGAAATTGCTCAGAAACATTAAACAAAATGTAAAACATGGCGTGCATATTAATGAGACTGATTTGTAACTAGCCAACTTAGATGCAAATAAACAATAAATGACGAACAACAATGCTCTACAAAGCTATGGAGCTCCAAGATGCTTCATTTGTAAAGATCAAATTCAAAATCATAGGATTAAAAATTATCCTCTCCCCACCTTTGAAAATGAAATGCACCAGATTTAATTTGATCAGCAATGTAAACACCCACAAAATATGAAATATTATTCGATATCCAAAAATATTTACAAAAAAATTAATAAAATTAAATAAACAGAACAAAGAAAATAATTTGAATAAAATAAAGAAAAGAATGAATAAATAGGTTTTTAAATGAACGAATGAACAAACAAATGTAAAATTATAAAAATTATTAGCATTTTCAAAAAGTACTGTTATTTTTACAATAAACTTATAAATACCTTTATATCTGAAATATATACTATAAAATAAATAGCAATAATTATTACTATATATATATATACACACACACACAAATCCCCAAGTGATTCAGGTGATTTTCTTTCCAACAAATAGTTGGGAACGTACTGAGTCAGGTATGGCAAAAGATCACTCCTGTGATATTTCCTGATGCAAATTCACATCATAATACGATACATGTAAACATATAGTTGAACCTACTGTACACATTTTTTATATAAGTACACATTTTATAATGAGGCAGAGATGTCTAAAAAAAAATAAGAACAAATTGAGGCTGGAGTAAAATGACAAATTAGTTTTTATTTAAAAAGCTAGGAGTGACTATGTAATATCCTCTATAATACAGAGAAAGTAATAATTTTCTATCTTTGAAAGTGTGTAAAATAAGAACAAAATAAGAACATTTCAAGGCTGAAATTAGCCAAAATATAAGAACACTGAGGCTGCGCAAAAGTTTACTCCCGCTTATAAAATCACACTTTTCAAAGAAACTGAGAATGACATTATAATTCAGTAATATAATCCTTAATTTTCATACATTTCTTTCGGTAGGAAGGGTGATTTCCATCCCCCCCCCCCTCCTCCTCAAATGAACACCACCTTGAACACTATTAAAGTACATGGGCCTCCATACTTTATCACCCTCTGGGCCTCCATACTTTATCACCCTCTGGGCCTCATGGCTTGTTATTGTTATGGTTCTGGTTTAATGATGTATTGTGGAATAGAAGAAATTTGAATCAGCTAATTGAAAATTAATTGGGGTTCCACTTGCATTCATTACCATATCATAGTTTTGTAGTAAAGTGCTCTGGCATTTCCACGATTAAATGCACTCCCACATAGTTATGTTTCATTAACCTAATTAAGTATATTAATAACATAACTTCATTTCAGTTCCATTTGATCAATTGCAGACATTATAGTGCAAAGAGAAAGAAAAATTAAAATGATGAATGAGGTTGAGTTCAGTTGAAGGAATGAGCTAAGTTCAATGAGAAAAGAGTTTGAATTTTTTTAGTTTTGAGACAAAGAATGGGCTTGACAAGGAATGAGGTTAGAGTTCAATTATGAATTTAGTTAAAGTCCCCATTGCAGGGGACAATATTTCGATAAAACTAGCTGATACGCCGGTTACTTTACCCATAGGTCCGGTGCGAACAGCCCAGGAAGTTTTCCGGTCAGAAATGGGATTAACAATGATTATGTTGTAAATAACTCAGGAAGAATCTGTCCATTGAAATGCAAGACAACACGAAGCAGGAAATCTTTAGTTCAAACCTCAACTCATGTTTACAACTCACCTTTTCAGGGATATTGGTTTTATTGTACAGTATATCTTTCTTGTATACTGTATATTATTTTTAAATGCAACTTTTACGTTTTTTTATTTATTTCATACTGTATTTCTATGTGTATCTTGTTTTGTGGTCATGACAATAAAGCTTATCTTATCTTATCTTACCCAAGTCGATAGTTAGTTTAACCGATTCAAATGTGCCCAAGAAAACTACCGGAGTGAATTTGCCTGGGCTAAATATTTCGCACACTCTCTTTAAAACACAAAAGGAACGGACTTTGGCGAACGTGAACAACTTCCATGGCAACTACTAGGGCGTCCTCTCCAAAAATTGCGGAAAATGCTATCTTGTGTTTATAAGATCTTTTGTCTAATTAGGTTAAAGAATTAAAATAAAACATTAATGAATTGATGAAAAATACATTTGAACTGAGATTGATTAGGATTGAGGTTGAGCATATAAGGAATAATGTTTTGCTAAGTTTTAAATTTCGCTCCTACGAGTCATTAAACAAAATGTTACCATAGTGATACTGTAATTTGCTTGTAGAGTAAATGATTCACAAGCAAACAATTGACATATGGACTTGATCAATGCACTTTTGTTGTCAAAACAGTACAGAATTCAACAAAATAACATATTCACTGATGAAAAACATCCAATTTTGTGCTACATTTGCCTCAATTTTATTAATTTAATTTTAGTCCATATGCTTGAAACATATGATAAAAACATAAATTAATTGTTATGGCACAGATTAATTAAATTATACAGCTGATAAAAACTCAGTAAAAGCCTAAAATAAAACAAAACAGCTGTGTGTGCGTATAATAAAAATATTTCTATACGATTATTAGACGATTACAAAACGTAGCAAATAAATTATCAGCGTATAAAAAGTTGAAAATAGAATACTGTAATCTAAAACACAGGCCTCTGTAAATTTTATCAATTCTATTCTTAGTCCATGGTTGACGCATATGGTAACAACATACTTTAATTGTTTTGGCATAAATTAATTAAATTATACAGCTCAAAAAAACTGATAGCAATAATATATCATAGAAAAAAACACAAATATTAACACAAATTAAATGCTGTTGAAATGCAAGGATAATTATAATAATACTAAAAATCAATAGCATTATTGGAATATTTAATTAGTATATTTTGGGGTGTTGTTTTATGTTTTTCTACACAATTATTAGACAACTATAAAATGTGGCAAATAAATTATTTTCAGTGTATAAAAAATTGAAAATAAAGTAATATAAAATATAGGCCTACATAAATTTAATAAAATGCTTGGAGCATTGGTCTCTAGAAATATCCCCTCCAATAAATTTTATATTAGAAATACATTATTACGAGCTTAATTTGTACAAAAAGGAAATACTTTTAGCATACAAGATGTTTATTTACTTATTATGAAATTTATCTCTATATAGTGTAATAAAATAACTTATTAGTATATAAATAAGATAAAGTGAAGCAAATTAAAAATGTAACGATAACGATGTGATCAAAAATCAATATGCATAATTGTTTAAGTTTACTGTATTTTTTTTCATAGATTAACTGATAGTAGGTGCTTGCTTAAGATTGAATGGGGTTATATTCCATCAATATAGTTTTTACAGTTATAAAGATATATCCCAGAGTGGTATGCTTTCTATGGAATATTGTAACAGGATAAAAGGAATATTAAAGCCAGCTCCGGAGGAAAAAAATGCTTGATATGTTGTACAACTGATTTTTCCAAGACACAAAAAAGCATATTTGACAAAAAAACTTGAGAACAGTTTTAATAAGATACAGATTTTTGAATATTTAAAAATTACCGGGGAAAGGTTGAAAAGAGGGTGGTTACACCCCCTTTCCCCAGGATACAGATTTTTGAATATTTAAAAACTAGGGAAAAGTGTGGAATAAAGGGTGGTACATCCCCTTTCCTTTAGTTTTTAAATATTACCAAATCTGTATCTTATTAACCTTTGCCAATTTTTTCGTTAAATATGTTTTTTGTCCCAGAAAAATTAGTTGTGCAACATAGCAAAATATGTTTTTATTCTGGAACCTGGCTATAAAGAGATGTTAATTCTTTATCACATTATGTCACTGATGCATTATGTGGTTTGTACATAAAATATATATAATATATAAATATATGAAATAATATGAAGTCTTGGAATTAATAGTTTTTAAAAAATTATTAGCTCAATTGGACAATGTAATTAATTTTGATTTTTCTACTCTAATGGTATTTTGTAACTTCATACTTATAATACCGATGCTAAAATAATTTACAATTCTGATTTCAAAATTAGCAAGCAAATACTATAGGCACTGAAATACATATAATTAAAAAACTAATATCGTTTTTTTTAATGTTATGTATAATATAAAGATATTACTAGAGCAAAGACTTCAACCAATGACCTTGTATGTATCGAACTAATGCTTTGCCATCTGAGATAAACCCTAGACAGCAATAGCTGTTCTACAATACCTTCTTTGTTTCATGAGATGATAGAATCTTATATCATAAATACACATCAAAAAAATATAATTTTTTGCATGCAAATGCCTCATGGCAGGTTGGTTATTCATACTAAGAAACAAGTGAGACAATTTTGCAGCTAACAATCGTCTCATACAATAAAAATTAAATACACGTATAAAGCCCATCATATTCCCGATAATGTTGTGTTGTTAATAATGTTCTCTGTTGTTATTAAGATTTTTCAAATTGGTCTTAACCTACCTGTGATTGGTCTGGCTTCCAACCAATCATAAAATAGAGTTCAAAGGTAGCAGGTACTGTTCCATCATCGTTACCGTACATTTCTGCCAAAAAGTAAGAATTCATGGTTTAAAAAAAAACAGAAAGAGAGAGAAAAATATGGCATGAATTTAGCTGCTATGCTATATAGCTCATCGTCATGCAAGAAATAATGTTACTTTACCGGTTTTGTTAATAACAGAATGCAATTCTGAATACACACAATAGAACGTCTTATTACCACATGCAATGCATGTGCAGTTAGACTTGAATCACATGATTAATATTATAGTGTCCTTTTACCAAATCTTAATGAAAAACTGCTTCACAAATGATCAAGAAAAACACCGACTGTAAAAAATTTAAATAAAACTTCAGTTTCATTGAGCCACAGTTTTCAACAATTTACAAACGATTTATTACAAAATTTATTAAATTTTCTGCCAGAAATTTAAGGGTAAATACTAAAACCTGTAACCCTGTTAGACAGCGTACCCCATCCCCTGAGAATACATTCTCAGGGGATGGGGATTCTCATACATTACTACTGTAATCGGCAATGCACCATATTTGCAATTTAATTGCCTGTCATTTCTAATTGTGTGAGTTTTCACCATAAGTAAATTTACCTTTAGGCCATCTCCAGGCTTGTTTTGCTCTCATACCTGTATTTGTAATGTTTCTTGAAAATAATACCTATCTTCCATTTTACCCCAGAAGTTCTTATGTGGGAACGGTTTGGTTTCTCAACCATGAGGTCAGGCTTTCAATAGGTACCAGCAACTTCTTTTTACTCAACACCCTTACCACCCGAGGTGTATTAATAAGTACCTGGTTTGTTGTAAATAATGAATGTTGGATGTATGTAGTATAAGTTATTCAAGCATTTACTTTACTACAGCTCCCAAGGCTCCCAGATTGCCTGTAGTCTCCAGGAATTTTGGTTCATCTTCTGGTCTTCTTGAAATTCTATATTTTCTCCCAGAATTTTATTTCTCTTGGATTTCTCCAGGATTTTGAGAGATTTTCGCAATTAGGGATGATGCTACTTAGCTAAATTTTCCCATTCTTATGCATTAAATATGGCAGACATAAACAGTGACTTAAACCTGCCCAAGCCTCTTTGTTTCTATATTGAACATGACGAAAAATGTGTATACGCGTGTCCTTGTACATGCGTTTTAGCAAGTACACGCGTTGCAAACCTGCTGCCTGTCCTGCACGACAAATTCTCAAGGAATTTGACTTTCACAAATTGTGACCCCTGGTATTACTAGAAATATTCCCAGGAAGCGGAAGTGACACGATGTGTATGATTGTTACTTTTTCCAATGACCAGGGTAAATCAATCACGCGAAGAACTTTAAGGGGTTCAGTGGAAAGCAGGATTTAAATGCCAAATAAAGAGTAAGCTGACTAACGGCTAATGGCCCGTAAGTTACACAACAGAAGTGATTTCATCAATTAATCATTAATGGAAATCAATATTCAATAATTTACAACAATGATTAATTAACCGACTTAATTCAAACACATCTAAAATTAATTACACTGATACAAATTGAAGTAGTATATTGCACAAGCAGAGTTGAGGAGGGGAGCAGTGTTGAGGAGGGGGAATTATTCATATCATGACCTTTAATATGGTCCTATAACACTGTTTTTCTTTTTTAATACTATGCAAAATCTTTTAAATAGTTTTTTTTTGTTTATGCTTTTATTGTTTTTCTTTTAATCATTTAAATTTCATTACTGTAAAAGTGGTGATTTTCACATGTAAATTTTCGTGGTTTGCAACCCTATTCGCGCGTTAATATTTTCGAGAATTTCAAATTTTTATCTACATAAAAAATGTGCTTACAGTTGGTGTGGCCAGTGTGCTTTCCTAGCCTAATTAAGGTTGACAATGTGATATTTACAAGACAAAATGTCCCTTCGGCCTAGCCAGCCCTACCTACGACCTAGGATTCCTATGAAGGCTTAGGCTGGTTATCATCAATTGGCGATAACTTTGATACTTGGTCCAAAATCAGTGTTTATACTTACATTGCAGTAGTATTACAAAACTTTAGCAAGTATTAGAGTAATAGGCATATTATTACAGTACAGTAATTATTATTATTTACTTTTTTATTTCTATCTGTAACCAACTCCTAAATTACTTGGCCTTATATTGGGTCATTCACATACACAAAAAGCATTTTTTCTAATAGCAGTGAAGGAACTATTATGAAAATTGGAATTATATTTTCAAGACAACAAATACCTATATAGGCATATCACTTCAATTATATTTAGAATCTGATAATTTTTAAATGGATACTGAAGTATTTTTACATAGTATGCATAAAAGGTAACTTGCATAAAATATTTCAAATTATTAAATAAATTGAATTTGAATTTACTGTATACATTTTTTTTTTCCCCTAATTAAGGATCCTCCACATTTTTTGTGAATAAATGTTCTGTAGTCACTTAATTTTTACCTACCCTGGGTACTCACCATATTCGGATGGTTGCCCATTGGCTAATAAACGTAGTAATACGATACGTCATTCATTAGCATGAGCCAGGTATAGCATGTCCTCCAATGTCAACTTAACATCAAGCTCAATACTATCGCGTGAATTAATCGATGCGAATATACCCACATCAACTTGATGTAGCGGATAAACTGATACCTTGGGACTAGTACAGACCCATTAGGTATGTGACTATATGGGTCTCTCTAAAGGGTTCGACCGAATCATTATAGATATATAGAATTCATCTCTCCCCGGATTCAACTATTAATCACAACCGTACATAATATACATTTCCTGTTACCATATTAAGGCTTGTGCTAAGTTGTGTTCATAGAAAACATTCATAGAAAACTTATCTCTCTGGGAGTTCAAGGGCTTTCACAATGGGTTTGTATAAAAGAGTTTGTACGTACAATGCTTGCATGTTTCATTAATTACACAAAGATTTTTTTTTCCCAGATTGTCATCACCCAGAACCAGAAAATGCATCTTCAGAACTGACAAAACTTCTAAATGTATGTTTACAGTGTTGGATCCAAGGGTGGGGGTGGGGACACAGTCAACCCACTCCCCTCCCCCTTCCCTAAGTTTTACAAAATTATTTTTAAAAAAATGGAGAAAAAAAGTATATTATTTTCAAACTTAAGTTTGAGAGATGTATCATAATCATAAATATTCTTTCCTGAGCCCCAACCATGATGGGGCTGAGGTGGTCTAGCCTCTCCTTCTGTGAAAGTCCAAGCACTGATAAGTAAGCAACATAAGGGGTCTATGACCGATGGTAAAACATTTTAGTACTTGGATACTTTCTTCGGATTGTGAAAGGTGACATTACTTGTAACTAGATACAAAGGTGAATGAGTTTTAAAGGATTGTTAGGTGAAATATACATTAGAGGTGGTTTTATTTAAGAGAAGGATTTGTTAAGAGAGCAAAACCTGTTGAATCAAATTACCACTGAAAATGTAAAAAGGTTAACAATATTATTGTACTATGAGAATGATAGACTATATTGCGTTATCGAAGACTACGGTGTTAAAACTTGCAAATCAATTCACACTTTAGGAAATGAAATACTGTATCCACATATATAGTCATGATGTGATGTCATTATGACCATATTTAGGCATTTCACATGTTTTTGTCAAATAAAATTTGATCTGCACACTGCTTTAGTCTGTCTCTTGTGGCAGATCCAAGGAGGAGAAATACGGGTGCTTCCCCCATGACAAAAAACACGATCTCTCACCAAGTGTAACTTATTTAGGTATGAGATTAAAAAGGCTAAAACTCCAAACCTTCTAAGGTGCATTACCTTTGGACCCCACAATAAGTAAAGGAAACCTCAACTTGGCCCAACTTGGACTCTAAATCTTGGACTATGGGTTTATGCTTGCCACCAGGATCTATCATCTGACCTCATTGTGGCTATATGACATCATTGTGGTTATACTGTATAACAATGTGTCATCATTCATCAATCCTAAATCACCATCATCAATCATTATCAACATAATCACTATCAATTATTGTCATTTACCAGCATCATTATCTTTTCTGTCATCAGTAATTATCATCATCACAAAATCTAAACATTTTTATAACACTATATTCATCTACTGTATTAAGAGACACACAACACTTGTTGCACCAAAACTTGTACTAAATCACGGGAAGTGTACAACCACACAGCATTGCAGTCTAGAAGGCACTCTGGTATGTCAGCTCATCATTTTCACCAACAACAACACCAAATCATCGTTAGCACATCATTATCATTACTATATCTCTACCATCATATTCATTATCACAATTGTCAGAATTAGTACCCTTATTATCCATCACAAATTTTCACCACTGTTTATTATCATTACAAACATCTTCATCATACTTACTATATCATCTTCATATTTACCAACAGATTAACATTTGTAACCCGCTCTGGCAAAACCCTCTGTTTATAATTTCTAAGCAAGCACCCAAAACATGCAAGAATCAGAATTTTAAACATTTTCATGTTTTTGCATTTTATAAAAAAATGATATATTAAAGGACAATTCTCTGCAAAATATCAATCACTAGATGTAACTGAAAATTATTTTTTAAAATAAAAATCTTAATAATAAACTATTCATTTTGTAATCTTTGGAATCTGTTTTCTCAAAATCTATATGGCTAATATCCAATGAATTCAATATTCATAACTTCACCAATACTCAACCAATTTCCATCAAATAAACACTGTAAAGAATTCATGCAGAATCTAAAACTCAATATTTTCTACGAATGCCTGGTTTGGCCAGAGTCGGTCACATATATTTATAACTTAAAAATGAAGTCAAATATGTCCATGATAAAATCAGACAAACATTTTTTTTCAGTACCACTACCAAGACAGTTATGTAACTCCTGTACATTTGATTAGTTACAATATGCACAGGGAAGGAAAAATATTCATAAACTAAGCACTGAGACAATCTACTCATTCATATTCTTTTGTATATATTGATAATAACAGATAGCTCGCTCATCATAGAATAATAATAAAATTAAAAACAAATGATTGGTTGCAGAGTATGTGGGCGGATGTACTTAAATAAATTCAAGAATAATCCTCTTGAATATAATAGTCAATGTCATGTTATAGGGAAAAAACGAAATGCATCCATTTCAATTCTTGATGGAATATTCCACTACAAAATGGAGTTTTTGTGTAAATCCTCAAAATATTTGATATAAATCCTATAAAATATTACCATTATTTTTACACAGAGAATCCTTTTACCTATAATAGCAGCTTGGTGGAGAAGTTGCTTGCCATCCAATCCTAGTGCCCTGGGATCAATTTCTGTCTAGACAACTGCTTCCAAATATTCCACTAAAAAATGGGTTTTTGTGTAAATTCTCAAAATATTTGATATAAATCCTATAAAATCCTAGGGCCCTGGGATCAATTTCTGTCTTTACAACTGCTTTCAAATATTCCACTACAAAATGGGGTTTTTGTGTAAATTCTCAAAATATCTGTTATTAATTCTATAAAATATCACCATTACTTTTACGCAGAGCATTCTTTTACCTATAATAGCAGCTTGGTGGAGAAGTTGCTTGCCATCCAATCCTAGGGCCTTGGGATCAATTTCTGTCTTTACAACTGCAAGTTCAAAGTCTTTGGTAATAAGATTTGTTTTTTTCTACAAAATCAACTCCACACCCAAAACCTAATAATGTCTTATATATTTTTCCTGAGACTTCGACTTTTAAAGTTGAATGAATAAATACAATAAAAAATGTTCCTTCACTGAACTTTTTTCCTTTGTTTATTATCTTTTTCTCCCAATTTATATTTTATTCAATGACGTAACACTTAGGCCCT
Source organism: Anneissia japonica (assembly GCF_011630105.1). NCBI lineage: Eukaryota > Metazoa > Echinodermata > Crinoidea > Comatulida > Comatulidae > Anneissia > Anneissia japonica. The sequence goes on from NW_022722535.1 coordinate 718,988, forward strand.
ATAAAAAAGTTATTAGTTTATCACCTCATTTAGGCTGGAAAAGTGATGAGGGAGGCTTTTTATTTTTCTTTTGCCAAATTTTACACTTATGTTGTCTGCTGGTGCATTGATATTTAAAGTAAATCATAACTAAGATAATACAAAAAATATTTACTAAAACAAAGAAAAAAATTTTAAAAAATTCAAATTCTCCCCCTCCCCCCAACCCAACAATTTTTTTTTTGTTGAAAAAATATATGTTTTTTTTAATACCATAGAAAACATGCGCATAAGTGTGATAAACTAATATTTTTTTTTATTGGGCTTTAATATCTTTAAGAAATGAGCCGTTAATCTTTAGGTAGAAAACAGAAAAGCCTAAGCATGTCAAATTTTATACTACATAATAAATATTAGAAAATATAGGTTACATATGAGCATACCTTCTTCATTATTTCCTTTGAAAGGCCCTAAAGCATTCGCGATGACATAAAACTATCTCTGTTGAGACCATGTCTACTTTCTCAAAACATTTCTAATAATTACATCCTGATCTCAACAATTTCATTAACACTGTGAAATTTTCAAAAAGGATATCATGTACACGGTACGTGATGAAGCCCCAATTAGCTTTATTTTTCTGGATTAGCATTTTGTCTGAATTTATTTACACTGTAAACACCAACAGGATATAGGCAAGTAAAATCTGTATGCTAATTATGTGTTTTGCCTTAGTGCCTCAGCACAATACTCTTGATAGAGCAAGTCTGTGTAGACAAATTAGCTGCTATGTAAATACCATCTGTAAAGCCGCTAATTGTCAAAAACCCCACTTTCTAGGATTTCCAAATGCAATGACAACCAGTTCCTGAGCCTAATGCATGCACATGGATAGGGAAAACATTTTGAAAGGATTACCCTAAATGATCAAATAAGCACTGCGGCGCTTGTGACAGTTTCGGAGGCTTCAATGCGGCGGTTATTTGAGAAAGGCAGTTATTTGGGACCATCGTTAATCAAAAATGATTATTGATGTTCTCTTTGTCACCCTATCACACCTTGTAAAAATAGTACCTTGTGTTTTATATATGCCTGCTAACATGTTACAATAATATTAAGCCTAAACAACTGATTTCTCATGGACTAGGCCTACATAATGTCTCAATGATACAAAATATCAAGGCAAGTAGAATGTATCTTTAAGAGATACTGTGGCGTACAACCAAGACCGCGCTTATTCAAGAGGGGCACCTATTTATTAATTTACAGAAACGCTCCTAGGCGCGATAAGTAAATAAACCCAAATACCTTTGTAGATAGCTGAAGCTGCTGCTAATGTGTCTCGATGGAGTATAAGTTTCCTAGACCAAGATGCATTGCTTTCTGCCATGCCTTTCAAGTCCGACATGACCTCAAACATTGATGGGTAATTCACTTTGATTTCATCAACATCCTGTTAAAGAAACTCATAAAAATCAAAAACTTGAACTTGAATAAATGATGTGTAGCTTCTAGACATGATGGATTAATTGATTGATATTCTTCTACTGTGATGAAGGCTGTAACAGGAACGTAGCACAGTTACACCTTATTCCCATGAGAAAACCTATTGTACAGAACGCATTGTAGGAAAGTTTTCCAAGTGCCCCTTATAAATTATAACAGGGGACGCTGTATTGCATCTGTGTGAATGAAACGGATCTGTGTAAGATTTGCACAAGTTCATTTTAGGGTCTTTTTGTCAGGAAAACAAACATTGCAGGAGCTTTTAACATTCCCAAGAAAATCATTTAGCATGGATCTGCGATGGTACGCAATCAGACAAAAACCACCCTGGACAACAAAAACCACCCAAAATTGACTATTACCACTGTTAAAGTGGGCTGGGCAGTGGGGTGGACAACGTTGGGTGGGTTTGTTTTTACTGTATCTAGCTTTACAATAGGATAGTTTAATTACATAGTGAGTTCCTATTATATGCCGTTAATTCATTCAACTCTTTTTGCAACATGCATCTAGGTTTGTAAAGCTCGATAAAAACAAGCCCACCCAACATTGTCCACCCCACTTCAACAATGGTATATTCCATTTTAAGTGATTTTTGTCTGCGTGGTTAATGTCCAGGGTGGCTTTTGTCCTACACTCATCTGTGATAATTCTTTAAGGTGCATCTTAAATTTTACTGCGGCATTGTACATTTTGAATGTCTGCATATCTGCAAATTTTAGCCAGGTTTGAATTTACTTGTGTGAAGAAGAGATTTTGGTAAGAACATCTCATGTCTCATGTGGATCAGGTATAAAGGTCTACATAATTTTGGAATATCAAAAGAATAAACTTCAAACTTACAATATTTTTTTTGTTAATATAAAAATAAAATATAATAATTACAGGTAATACTTAAAATGTAATTAATAATATATGAAAATTATTAATGAAACATAATAAACAAAAGTATGTTGAGCCGTAATGTGGCAAAGATAAGCCAAACCAGTAACTCCATTTTTATGTATTAATACAGGATTAACCAGTAAAATTAGAGTTATAAAACTGTGAAAGAATCATTTAAATCTGACATTTCGTTGTGAAGTTACATGGGGTTAAACATACAGCGGTTTAAATAACAGTATTTCAGAAATTATAGACTTAAAATTTACAATTTTGAGTTATTCTCAAGCAGAGACCATCGCCAAAATGTTAAAAGATTTTGTTTTAACATCGAAAATGATGACAATAACAAACAAGCATGATATATAGATACATAAGGTTAGTTTAGTGCAATAAAATTGATTTCCAAAATTTGACATTTTGACATGTTTCGGCCATTATCTCCAAAAACATGGTTGGCGAGGAGTGACAGGTTTGGCGTGTCTTCGCCACATATCTAGACATGAAGAATTGTAGTTTGTATGTATTTTAGTAAACTCCACAAACCACTGTGAAGTTAATTACATAAAACAGTTATGATCCAAAGAAGTTATGGCAAAAAATAGGGGAATCCTCCTTCCTTTTTTCAAAAATCTCATACATGAAACTTATTATTTTTACTAGGCCTTATATACAACCAATAGCTAAAGTATATAAAAAGCATGCAATTATGTAGTACTTTGTCCAATGTTATTGATATATGCAGTGGCCATTTTGCTTTATAAGAGCACTCAGTAACTGCACGCACCTTAAATTATTGCCCATTAATTTTGATTAAAAAATTTTATTTTCAATATTCATGCCCATTACATTACTTGTGAAGAAAATGCTTAGAATAATATGCTCTTAAAAATATAGGCATATGCTTCGACCAAAATTTCCAGAAATTTGCTAATGCCACTTTTCCGTATTCTGATAATACAATTCAAATGTTTTTTTATTTTTTGAAAGGTTATTTCACTTCCGAGATGTTCATTCTAGATATCTAAATATTGGGATAATCTAGTTTACTGTATATCTTACTAAACAACATCATTAGGTATCAGGAGTTAAAAGTATAAGAAATATATGAGTAATTTATTAGGTTGAATCCATGATCATGTGCTTTCAAGGAGACTACTTTAAACATTGAACCACATAAACACTTCAAAATAAACAGAATATTACAAGAATTCTAAAAATTCTTGTACTCCTTAACGCTACTGAAATGAAATGACATGAAATAATTTGGCCATTACTGCCACTAACTTCTTAATTCTGGATTAACAACACCTCCATAAAAAAATGTTAAATCACAGTTTTTTTCATATATTATTGTAAAATTCCATTGATGTATTATTCAATTTCTCTTAAAATACTGTGAAAAAGAATAAATTCCATTAATTATCCTTAAAAAAAGCCATAGTTTTACAAGATTGTAACAGAGAACAATAAAATTAAAGCAGTATATTTTGTTACAACTGTCCTTGATTTGTGACAGAGAGTTTGCTCTTAAGACATCGGTAAGAATAACACAAAGACATTCTACAGACACGTTGTTACACAAGGGATATTACTGCAAACATATGACACAAGTTGTGGAAGCCTTTATATTGCTGTAAATAGCCTCATTTATGTCATCTCAGAGCGAAAGTATCTTACTTTGATTCACCTGAAGTATACAAGAGCAAAAATAATGTGAAGATTACTATTTTTCCTAAACACACCACATACTAAATATATATAATATTTATCACTCATTTATCACACATTCTTAAAATGAACTTCAGTCATAGTTTGAGGTCCTAGTCCCAGTTATAGCTTCAGCTTATATTCACATTTCATAAACAACATGAGGATATTCAGAGTAAATCAGGAACTGTCACAAACTTCTACATAAACACGTAAATGTCACCATTTGAAAGATTTTTCGTTTCATTATAAAAACACTAACGACACAACAGACTTGCATACTCTTCTTTATTTTTCCGGCAGTGTACCACGAATTACAAGGATTTTTTTTATTGCTAAAAAATATTTCAAGTCAGTGATTCTGATGCCAACTAGAAAAAAATCAGCCGGCATACTTATTTAAATTAAGGTGCAACTGATTTAGTTGTAATGCCGCTCAAAATACAACAGGATCACAAGTTTCTAAATAATATTTTACACACACATACACACACATATATATCTGTCTCTTATACACATCTAGACCATTTAAACAGGCTTCTAGCAAAATTTAACAGCCAGGGCGTGCAAGTCTCATAGAACACCAAATCCACCAACAGGGCTTCTACTTTACCTACCACAGAGTGTGAAAGAATCCCATACCTCCAAATCCATCAACAGGTTTCCAGCTGACTTTACAAAACACAGAGTGTGAATGATCATCACAGACCTCCAATTATCAACAGAGTTACTTTACCACCCAAAAAGTGTGGAAGAATCACAGAAATCCAAATCTATCAACAGGGTTCCAGCAGACCAACCACAGAGTATGAAAGAATTGCAGTCCTCTAAATCCATCAACTGGGTTCTAGCCAACTTTACAAAGCACAGCACGTGGAAGAATCACAGACTTCCAAATATATTGACATGGTTCCAGCAGACTTTACAAACCACATTATGTGGAGACCTCCAAATAATATCAACAGGGTTTCAGCAGACTTATTACCAGACCAGGGAATGTGACAAAATTACAAATCTCCAAAAAGTAATTCAAGGATAAAATTATATCATCTATACTGGAATAAAAACATATTTGCTTCCTTAGATCTCCTATATATTCTTTGAACAGAACATTAATTTAGCTAACCAATTTAAAGATTTTCTAAATAAATCTGCAAAATTAAATTTTATAAGTATTTCTTCGGAAATTATTAACTAATAATTATTCCTTTTAAAAAAGCTTTTTAAAATTCTCACTGAAATACTTTCATAATTGATGACAGTATACGTCTTCAAAAAGAGAACAAACGGTACAATTTGGTGTATTTACTATTGCATGTTCTCTCTTATTTTAATGCTTTTGGTTTTTATCACAGATCAAGGGCTGCTCATGTATTATAAGTCATTCTAAGATACAAACCTACTTTATAATGGCGTTAAAAAATGTCAAGTTTAAAATTTCATGAATGATGCCATTTGAAGCAATTTATCATTCTGATGAAGTTGTGGATTAAATGTCTGGTAGTTGAGTATATGCCAAGAAGATGATAGTGTGAAATTGTGTCTCCCATCTTATTGTGTTTATATTATTAACTATATCTTAAATACTGTATCTGAACAGACCCAATTTTAGGGGCAACAATGCAGATTTTTAGTGGAGGTGCTTACCTTCTAACCCCAGGTCCTGGGTTCAAATCCTGATTTTTTTTGTCTTATGAATAATAAAAAATGGCAACATTACAAAGCAATATAAAAAAACTTTCTATTATTTTATTTTAAGCTTTATTCATTTAAATATGGGTTATTCAACAGGAGTACCTTTTACAAATTCTTCGTAAAAACTTGTCAAAATCCATGCTATTAGAAATCCATAAAAAAAAATAATGGTTGAAATGTCATGCAAGTCACACAATTATTGGATTATGACATAAAATCTGATAACTCATTAGGTACTGTTACAAACTAGGTGAAAATGAGAGAAATGTACATATATATATACACATGAGAGGTGAACTTAAAGATGTCATCCATAGAGTTTGAATCCTCAGGGTGCTTTGGAAAATATAACAACTAATTAATAAGCTAACTGGCCAAAGGATGGTCATGTTCCTAAAAATATATCTGCCTTTTAGTAGATGATCATTGCTTCAGAGTTCATAATTGTAAATACCAATTTCCTGAAAAATGGACAGGAAAAAACAGTGGAGAATGCAGAAAGTTGAAAGAGTGGGCTCAGGGAGGGATTATTACAGATGGCGGGTACAGACTACATCAGTCCTCCTACCACGGTTGGGGCTACGGTACACACTTTTATGTCTACGGCACATTCTACTATTTAAAACTTTTTTCCTCCCACTAATATTTAATTTTCAAAAATTCATGATGGGGATGGGATTTGGCTGGACCCTCTTGAATCCACCTCTGATAAGAAAGTTGGGCAGAATGTTAGACATATTTAATTGCACAGTATTCCTCACTACATTGCCACATGACCAATCCACCAGGACATTCACCTGATGAAATTCTGGATGAAACATTGCCTGTTTCATACATTATTTTCACAGGCAATAATCTGACGTATGTGTCGTTGTTGCCCAGGGTATCGCTTTTATTACCATTAATACTTGTAAATTGTTATTGCCCAACAAACGGAAGTTGCATAAATTAATTTGAATTAAGCCTTTGACATTAAGGAATCATGTTTCTTAAAGTTTCTATTATTTTATTAAGGCCACAAGTCCAATATATATGCACTAATAAACTGGCTGGCCATGCACTGAAACCAACCTGCCTAGATCTGTTTGATTTTCTACAGTATACAAACAGCAATTGTTGATTCTTTGGTTTGTAAAAATTTTAATTTTGCCTGTTACTGTTTAGGTGTAATTCACAGTTGGACTTTGAATCTGCTCTTTGTAAGTTTTATTTTCTGTTCTTTATAATATTTTATTGTCAATATTGATGATATGAATCATGAATTGGCTTTAAAAAAGAGCTTAAAAGGAATGACTTCTTGTTAAATTTTTTTATCAAAAGATTTGGTTTCTTTTTTGGTCAAATATATAAAAGAAAGATGAAAAGCATTCCTAAATATTAGCAATATTTTGTGTAGGTTTAATGAAAGGTATTAGTTTGTGTCTCTAGTTTTGGAAGGTCACACTTTGACACAAACACTATTAGTAACTGTAATCTGCCCGACGGCAAAGTTGTATCTTTAAAAAATTGGTGTTTTCAATTTTCATAATTTTTATTTTTTAAATCTGATTTAGGGCGAAGTTTTAATTATAGAGTACCACAGTCGTGTCATCAGAACACCAGGTGGCACCCTCTGGACGTTGGTTACCGTCAAAGATCTTATAAACACAAGATGGCGTTTTCCGCGATTTACATGTAACAAATAGAAGTGTCGATTTGGCACAGAAAAGTAATCACTTTTGGAGAGGGGGGTCCTAGACGTTGCCATGGATCTGAGATAGGGTATTACGCCAAAGTTTGTTACCAAGTACGCTAATTATTCCTTAATTGTTCTAAAGAAAGGGTGCATTGTACATCGAACACTAATTGTTACGCGTAAACATAAAGTCACGCGTTATACGCTATGGTCAAAGCAGTCAAAGTTCAAAAGTTTTCATTTTTGCAAGAGGGCGCCGTACACTTTGTTATTACAGAATTTGCACGCGGAAATCGCCGAGAACGCTATCTTGTGTTTATGAGATCTTTGGTTACCATTCATTACGCCTGAATGACTTCATAATAATCTTAATGGTTTAGAATAGGCTTTCTGGAATAGGTATTTTAAAACCTAATAATTTACCATCAAAATGTACTAAAAACACACAAGGCTCGCATTATATTAGTTATTAAACACACATTTAATCATCAACAAGCATTTACAAAAAAAAATTAAGATACAACTTCTTAACAATTACGTTAGAAATTGGGATCAATGGTTTCTCAGCGGAGAAAATGGCGTCGGTTCAATGCATTTTGTGTCGCTGATAGTAACGGAGTAGTATCACGTGGTATCGTGACGTAACACTGCAGTACTCTATATTAGCTATAATGATTATCACTTTTTTAATACTCAAGAAATGTAATATCATTTTTTTTTTTATATTTGGGGAAAAAAAAGTAATTATGCAGTTTAAATGACCATTAATGGGCATGTTTGTGGCAGCAGTTGGCGTATCAGCTGTGGCTTGTAATCTCAACCTTGAGGTTGGGGTTCTAAGCCTTCACTGAGCAAGTCTCTTGTGTCCTTAGGCAAGGCACTTTATCCACGTTTGTGTCTCTCTACCCGGGAGTATATAGTAAATGGGTACTGGAACATGCTAGGAAGGTAAAACAGACGGCTGTGTGAAAGGAGTGGCACCCCACAACCCCACAACCTTGCAGTCTGGCCCAAAACGCCATAAAAAAAAAAGAGAAACGGGCACACCAACCTGTGAGCCCACAGATTCAGGTTGCTCATGAGCATGTGCTGCTCACAAACATAAAAATCATATCTGTGTAATTTTGTTGCAGAATCTTCATTAATTTCTTCAGATAGTTTGTAAACAGTTTGAAGCATAGTAAAAGGTCACCCATAAACAACTTGTCAATATAATTCATGATATTTATAATCAAAATTCATAAATACTCCGCATTGTGTTCTGGTTAAGATAAATAGAATGATAGCAATCCTAATTATAGTTGGACTTTACATAGAAAGTCCCAATTGACTGGACAAGGCAATGTCAGGGCAGACAAAAATTTTGGAATAAGGGACTTCCATTTTTTTATGCTAACCAAAAAATAAATAAACTATAATAAAGGTATGGCTAGGCCTTCTTAGAAAATTGTGAGCCACAGAGGGCCAGAAATGAGACCCCTGCCTTCTGGGGTCTTTAATGGGTTTAGTTTCTCGTAATAATAAATACTAAGTTTATTTCAATAATAATAATAATATAATAATAGACTTATACAGCGCAACATGCCGGAGCTTTAATGAACTTAACATTGGAAATTTTTTATAATAATATTTATCAATAAGGATATTAAAACAAATTACATCCAAAGATTCTAGAAGTACAATCTATATTCAGGTATTGCCAAGATATAAATATCCAACGCAAGGGCCAGATATTTTTAAGGTTGCCAAAATCAGTGAACTTTGTACTGTAGCTATATTGGCCATACCATCTCTTCCTCTGGTGTACAGATTAATATTTCTTCAGTAGAAGGCAGTAGTAAACCATGCAAACTCATAGCCTGCTGTAGCCTAGCCCCATTAAATACAGCACATTTTATAAAAGGGGTTCTGAACCCTTGAACCCCCCTCTGGATCTGTAACTGACCATCTCTTCACCCAGGTGTATAATTGAGTAGATTGGAGGATGTGAATGATGATGAGAAATAAAATAGGTTACTGTTGAATTAGCTGCAATACAGGAGTACTCCCCCAGGAATGGATAAGATTGTTTAATGATTAATTCTATATCCAATGACATTGGTATGAAAAGCACTACAGAAGTGAAAAAAAAAAAAAAAACAATTTAGAAATGAAAGTATTGCCACAAAATAAGGAGCTAATTCCGGGAATTGTAATTGTATTTTCACCGCCATGGATGACTTATATTGTCAAGAGTACAACTGATGCAGAATCAATACTTCAGTGTTTCTTCAAAGACTACAGCGTCTTACAAGATCCATGTAAGAACTACTCAAGACAAACATCAACATCGCCTCAAAATCATTAAAAAAAAAAAAAAGTATTAAAAAAAGCTTAGACAAACCCTGGCAATAAAGTGTATCATCACAAGATATAGTTGTTCCAATACATAATCGCAAAGTAAGATTCTCTAATGGACTCCAACTAACATTTTTTTCACAGACAAGTGCAAGATAATACTGGATTATGCAACTGGAATTCACTGAACAGCAATATTATGTTAGTTGAAAATAAAGAATTAATAATAAATACAAAGAGTAATTCTTAATAATAATAATAATAACATACATTTATCGCATAAATACTTGAAATCTTCAGTAAGCTCAGCAGCTCTCAAAAAGAAAAACCTGGATATCACAAATGCTTTAATTGACCAATCAAAAAGAAGAAACTTCAAATCTATTTAAGACTATAAAAGACTACGCTGGCAAATGCAATAATAGATGCCTAGAATGCTTTTTATCTTCTTTTCTTAAAAAATGTTGTAATGTTGTATTCAGCTCTAATTCAAACTCCCTTCACATGCTACATTGGTTAATGAATAATCCATTGTAATAGGAAGAAAAGCGGCAGTTTGGCGCAGCGGTTGATGTTTGGGCTTTCAATCAAGGCACTTCAGCTACATTGCTTCAGTCCACCCAACTGTATCAATGGGTACCAGCAAACTGCTGGGGACTAACCTGTGATGGACTAGTGTCCCGTCCAGGGGGAGTATAACTCTCATTCGCTTTACACTACAGAAACTGGGGATAAGCTCCAGCCCTATGAGCCCCAGTGGCTTGGAAAGGATTTAGTTAGTAGTAATAGGAAGATGTTATATAAAACCTGTTTTCCTTTCAATGTTTTTTGACACTTATAAATGAAATAATCGACATTAAACCAGAAAAATTAACAATTTACAAAGGAGTTGATTTTGATGTTATTTTAATTGCTAAAAGAATTATTGAAGATGAATCCAGTATAAAAAAAAATTTTTTTAATTTGTTACATAAACGACCTTGCACTTGTTAAAACGTATTTTAACTGATTGAAAGATGCAGTGAACTGTAAAGATAATTTTGCATTTAGCATTATTTAAGACGATCTCATCATCAACGTTTTTAAGTTTCTGCTGGGCGTCCTTACTCTTGTGGTGACTGTTCTTTCTTCTATTCCCCACCCCCCCTTTTTTTTTCCTTAATTGTTTCATGTTTTGGGGTTGCCGAACTTTGTATAGGAACTTGTTCCTCCTTGGCTTCTCCCTCCTGTTACTGTTTTTTGAGGAAATTAGAATATTATTATTATTATAAAAAATTTAACAACTTTTTTACGATGATCCCAGGGGAGTATTCGTAGTTACGCCTGTAATCAGCACTACCAATTTCATTTCAAACCTCCTACCAGGTACTCATTTAGTGTATACTCCTGGGTGAAGACAAGCAAATGCAGATAAAGTGTCTAAGGACATAAGCAGTGTGACGAGCATCGGTCTCAAACCCCTAACCTACCATTTGAAATCCCAATGCCTTGCTCCACACGCTTTACACAGCATTTATTCACAGGGCGTGTTTACTGACAATGCTCCATAATTATGTGTACACATATGCTCTTTTTTACAGGCTTATGGAGAACAAATTAAACAAGAGAAAAATTGTCATTCAAAATTGGGTTGTACTTTAAATGTAAATCTAGTAATATAGACTAGCGATTAAAATTAATACGTATGAGAATTAAATACTTTATGTGCATTCATCTCTTTTAAAACCAACTATCACTATATGCAGAGTAAAACCTGAATGGGAAAAGCCATTCTGTTAATACACAACAGATCATTGTAATTTTACAAGCCCTTAGGCATATAAAGAGGTGTTGCAATCTAAATGTTACAGTATTAATATTAAAAATGTTTTGAATGTAGATGGGAAAAATATGGTAGCAGAATGTAAAACCAGTTCAATGTCAATGAGTATGCTTTCCCAATAAATATAGAAAAAAAAAGAGAGAGAGAACAGCTTTAAAGATGTTTTTCAGTTGATTTCATTCTTTTTCTTTCCTTTTTTTAATTTTTTTGCTTTTTTTGCTACAAATGCTATTGTGGGTAAATATTTTCTATTTCACAATATTAATTCATTAAATTAATATATATGTAAATTATTTATATCAATTGAATTATTTTCAATAATTTAATAATTCAATATTATTCAATAAATCAATTTAATTCATGATTAAAATAACAAATTTTAAAAACACACTATTTTTATTTGATAAATGTGGCATTATTAAAATAACAAACTTTTTGAAGATAATCTATTGTTATTTAAAAGATTTGGCGTTAATAAAATAACAAATATTAAAAATACACTATTTTTATTTAATAAATTTGGCGGGTTCCTGCAGTTTGATGCGAATTGAAATATAACAAATTTATTATTGTATTTAAATTTATTTCAGTCTTTTGTTTTGTTTCACATATTCCACTTAAATCTGATTGTAAATGAAAAAACCTCTTCATAAAATTAGACAAGGGAATAGGAAAAAAACAGGTGCAGAAATGCCATGGGTTCAAACAGTGACATATAGATTACAAAATATAGATAAAAACGGAAATATAAAAAAAGCACATATTAAAATACCAGAAACAATAAAATATATAAATCATAAAAATAATGGGAACAAAAAAAAATTCAAAAAGTTAATTCACAATGTAAAAGAAGTATAACAACAAATCAAAATAGAATAAAATAGAGCACTACAAAATTAACTTTTATTACTTGTTATAAATTATCAAATATGGTATCTGGTTTTATTGAGGTATAAAGAAAATAATGCATTTTAAATGATTATATAAACATCCTACTAAAGGAAGTAAAATCTTCAGTATATTCAAAATCAAGTGTTTTTTTAAACTATATTTTGGATGGTAGGAACAATGAAACAGCCAAAGATTTATGGTAAATTTAAAAAAAAGTATATTGACTACAAAAAAATATGGAGTCAATTGATTAGAAAACAATAATCAGGTTAGAATTCTGAGAATTGCTTGATATGTTACCTGGAGTTGGATAATGAAAGACCGTTTTTTCCCCCTTGCCATATTGTAATCCATTGTGTAACCACAAGATAATAATTTTGTCTGTGCTTGTTAGAACTTACATTTTGTGATAACATTATTGGAAAATGGAACATTAATAAACATTTAAAGGTCAGATAACTAATTAACATTAACGTTTATCCATCCAGCAAAAGGTTTTTGGAACTGATATCTGTAGGGATTTGTACTTTGGTTATTTGCAAACCAGTAGATCAAAAGCAACAATAGAAACATTGGGCAATGAAACAAAAATGAAGTACAAGGTGGGAGGATGTTAATCAGTTTGGCCAGATTAAAACAACGAAGAATGAACAGAAAGTAAAGTGAAAAAAAAAAAAAAAAAAAAAAAAAGAAAACACAAAAAGAGAATGTGAATAACAACTCTGCCTTAAGCCTGTTTTTTCTACTAGGTGCATTTATTCGCGCTAATCAAAAGTGTCGGTTCACTTCCTGAGCTCTTGATCGGTTGCGTATTTTTTCACTTCGCAAAAAGTAGGGACTACTGATTTCGCTGAAGGAAAAAACTCTGATAGAAATGTGAATGCACATGCCAAGAACCAACGTTTCACTTCGCATGGATAAATTCACTTAGTGGAAAACAAGCTTTAAAAACTGACTGAGAGCCAGTTCGTATGTTTGTCAATGGTTATAATTGGAATTGAGCTATATTCTTTGATGGTTTTAGGAAGTAACTGAATTTAAATTTGTTCATTTTTGCTACCTAAAAATATATTTTTTTAAATAAATGTTATTTCTTTAACAGTAGAAGCTTCAATCAAAATAAACTTTTTAAAAATTTATCATTCATCATATTTCATGAAGGATAATGATTATATTTTGAACTTACCACTGTTAGCAAGGTAAACCCTGCACGGTTCAACAGGCTGCCAAGATCACGTATGTCAGTGAATGGCGACACGTGCGGCGCAAAACCCTGAAATAAACAAATAAGCAGATTTTAGTCAGCTGTGGTTACCTTTAAAGAGAGATAATTAATTTCACATATTGAATAATGATTATTAATTATTATTTTTTATTATTTATACAGCGCCTTTCCTTTGCAGATACCAGGCGCTTCTTTTTCCTGGTCAGTTGGTCCACATGCTTAAAGTGTTGCTGCTGGTAATCATCGCAGGAGCAGGCAACCCCACCAGGTACCCATTTATACTCCGGGGTAGAGAGAAGCAATGAAGATAAAGTGCCTTGCTCAGGGACACAAACACAATGTACAATGAGGGATTGAAACCTCGACCTCTGGGTGGGAAGCCAAACTGTTCCCGCTGCCCCAAACCACATCAATGATAAATGAACACACAGAATACGAAGCATCTTTCACATGAAATCATATAATTTTGTATTTTATTTCATTCATAATATTAAAATGAGAGAGTAGAAGTATGTATTATACATTGTTATGCATCACATCGCATGAACTCCTGACAATCTCAATCATGGGCAACAACCTCATGCAATACTTATGAGTTCTTGAATGCCCTCAGACCAGGCCTTGAATAGTGCATGGTTTATAATCTGTCACACTGCAATGCTGCCCTTAAAGAAGCCTCTTTTCCACTGGGCGAATTTATTTGCGCGAATAGAAAGCGTCGCTTCATGCGCATTTGCATTCACATTTCTATTGGAGTATTTCGCTTCAGCGAAATCAGTAGTTTGAACTGTTTTTACTTTTTGCTAAACGAAAAAAATGCGCAACCAATCAGAGCTCAGGAAGCAAACAGACCCTTTCGTTTCAAGTGAATAAATTCGCCTAGTGGAAAACATGCTTTACGGTACAAGGTACCAGGATAAAACTTATGCCTACATTAAAGCTGTCGTCTGTTGGATAATATTGGTTAAGGATTATTAATTATTATTTTTTATTATTTATATCATTTATATAACACTTTTTCTTTGCAGATAAAAAGCACTTTTGACCCAGGTCATTGGGTCTACATGGCAAAGTGTTGCTGCTGTAATCAGCGCAGGATAAAGCAACCCCACCAGGTACCAATTTATAATTCTAGGTGGAGAGAAGCAATGCAGAAAAAAGTGACTTTGCTCAAGAACATTCGCGAAATGCACAGCGAGGGATTAGAACTGCGACCTCAAGGTTCAGAAACCAAACCATTGCAGCTGCTACAAACCATTTAGATACTTTTTTTGTTTTCATTCTTTTTTTCTTTTTTAGCAATGGTTTGGTAGTTAAAATGTATCAAATGCTTTCATCACAACCTAAAACAACTCCACTCCCTAAACTTCATTACTACAGAATCAAGGGATCAGTCATGCCTGATGGACTTCCCCTCATTAAAACAAAGTAATAAAATACAGTATGTACTGTATGTCTATACAACAAAGCATAAAAATTGTATATATAGTGAAGACAATACAATACTAAGCTTTTGATGTATATGAAATTTAACACTTCATCGACACAGGGTTTTTGATGGCGTCAGTGACAAGATTACAGTTTCAAAATTATCTACAATGGATGCGTTTGATATATAAACCTGTGAACATGCCACCCTAAAATAAATTGCACAATTCACACATTATTTATTTACATTGCAATATATAAATTGACATCATATACCCAGAGATAGCATCTGATTGGTAGTAAGATATTGATAAAAGTGGGGGAGGGAAATGTAACAGCCGGGTTAGCTATTATATACTCTGTTCTTAACCCCTTCTTTCTACAATATTAATGATTATGAAGTCATTATTTCATTATATAATTCAAGTCAATTCTTTAATTATCTTTTATAATGCGGAGAACGTCCTCTCTTCTCTAAGGAGTATCTAGTTAGGCAGCTAAGTCAGAATTAATAGGTTTTAATAAAAATCATTCACCTTTGACCCGTCACCATTTATATTCCTGAGTGATTCGAAGAAACAAATGTAGAAAAAGTGCTTTGCTCAAGAATAAAAGCAACTTGACCAGCATTCACTCACTTACGACCAGAAAGACTGGAAAGGCATTCCACTACGCCACAAGCTTAAACGCCCATTTGACTCAATTATTGGGGGAGGGGGGTGCATTTACAATGAGGAGTGTCCATATTCATGACAATGGGCATCAACAAGGTCACCTTGAATCAGACACAAAACACTGGGGCAATGTTGATTGGTTATAATGGAATGAGTGACTACAAAAATTTATAAATAATGTTATATCTTAGTGTTCTCTCCAGTACGGAAATTGGCATAAGTTGACATACTGAATGAAATGTTCTATTCATTTTGATCAGTTTGTTTTCTACTTCTTTCTCTATTGGATGACACATATCCGCTTTTTGGATATGGAATGTGCAAATTGAAAAAATACTATAAATTGTAAAGCACAACTTTGTCAATTATCTGAGTTGTGTTGATGTACTCAAGTCTTCTTTAAAGGAATTCTTGTCTGTTATTGAAGTCTGCGGTCGCAATCAAGCTATCACTTGTGTAGTGAATTATGTGAATCAATGAATCAATTTCTAAACACTAATATAATCCCAGAACTGGAAGAGCTATTTAAAATCAACAGAATTACGTTTCTACTACATACCGTAGTAGCGGATGTACATGCAATGGCCATACAAGGAACAGCCGTACATGCAACAACCGTGGATGCAATGGCCGTATAGTAAAAGCCATACAAGGAACGGACATAAAATCACCGCTTAAGAAATGGTCATATGGCAATATGAGTGTATTTAAGGATCCATATCTCATAGCTGTGTCTTATACCATTGTGACAATAACCTTTCATCGTATCGTATCATATCATATGAGAAAAGGCTAAAGATGCAACATTAACCTACGTATGGCCAATAACCTAGGTTATGGGCCATACAAGAAACGGAGTGTAACCAACGGCCACACAAACAACAATCGTTGTAAACTTAAAAATTAGGATGTCAGAAAATCACCACTAAATTTTCCAGAAATTATAATTTGATAACTAAATTGTTTATCAATTTATACAAAGATGTTTAATATATAATTTATTTTCCTCTTCATTTCATATTAGCATGCATATATCTACAACTCTTTAATTTCAAATTTTGTTTACACATTTGTTATATCTTAGCAAATATTATTTTTATTTTAATCCTGATTCTACTATAATATGAATAATAATAGTACTACTTGTGTTAACTCATATAGTAGGTTCTGTAGAATGAATGTGAGGTTATTATATAACAAATATATACTGTAAACAAATTAATTAAAAAACAATTATGTATTAAGAGTAGGCTATTTCTTTTCAGCATTCTATGTTAAGTGGTGATCACACAGAATAAACTCAGATTTTTAACTTCAAAATCTTTGAAAATATAATATTTAAGATTCAAAGAACACAAAATATAAATAATGCATTGCTCCACCAGTGAGGGCGCTGTTGAAGTATTTGAGAGACTGGTACCATCACAATGAGGCATCAACATCAAATTTATATACATATTTTCTATATATACATATGTATATGATACATATATTAAATCAAAACAAAGATTATTATTATGTTGATAATGGTGTTGACAATAAAAGTTAAATAGATATAAAGTAGAGAAAATTTGATACAAAAAAAAGATGATATAGATGATACATAAATTAAATCTAAACAAAGATTATTATTATTATTTTGATAATGGTGTTGACAATGAAAGTTAAATAGATCTATATAAAGTAGAGAAAATTTGATAAAAAAAAGATATAGATGAAAATGTTAGGTAAGTGGATCATGGATAAAGAACGTAAACCTTGCCATGTTTAAAGTTATCACAGTTTATCAAATATAAAAATTAAAAGCAATTATTGAGATTTTTAAACAATATGAAGAGGATAAAGAATACAATACCGACACAAATGATCTGAAACGCTGATCTTTCATCCACCGCCCTCCCAAGACTAACATCAATCTATCAAAAACTGATTCAATTTATCCTGGGCCTGAAAACGCCGGAGCAGAGCTATAAACAACACTGCAAGCAATTTCGACTTTAACCATGCGATTGTAAATTACGAAACTGGAAGATACCTGCCACGGTGTCTCCTTGGCGTTGTTTAATGTCGACCACCTTTCTTACGAGTCATAATTCTGGTGTGGCTTCCATAATTGGGTAGTTGATTATAAAGTATCAATCAACAAGACAGTTAATGGGAGCAGTGGAGGAGTAGTGGGAAAGGGGATTTCGGATGGGTAGTAGGGAGTCAGGTATACAGGTCTTTCTCTAATTAAAGACCTTCCAATTAAAGCCAACCTCTAATTAAAGACCATTTTTCAGTAGTTCAATTTAATTCAATTCAATATAAAGTTTATTTCCACATCATCAACACAAAATACATAGACAGAGAAATACATAAGAAAAAACAATCAAAGTTACCAATGTTTTTTGACTTTATCATTCGAATTGGAGATCAAAGCTACTAAAAATCACTGAAATTCCAGTCCCAAAAGCTGTCTTTAATTGGATAGAGACCTGTATACAGGATGTGAGAATATATTTGAACAAAGTAATATATCATGATCAAAATCAATTAAAAACTTAATATCATTATCAGTTTAAATTGATTTTCATGACCTATGTACATCTCTTCTTTCTAAAATGTTACCATATTTCGGATAGGTTAATGGTTGTTATTTGAAGGTTTGCATGGCAAATAAATAGTATTTTATTTCCGGTACACATAGTTCTAAAAAGAATTGATGTGTTGTAGTACGACGTTTCGAGATAGATTGTTCCATTTTTCTTCTGTATTCTTATGGTTATTATACCATATTCATTATACTTATGGTTGTCATGATGTCATGTCATCATCTAAATAATGTTTATTATCATGTTGGTAATGTGTGTGTTGACGATGAAAATTATATAAAGATATTGATCAGCATCATCAACGTGCATTGTCATCAACATCGCTGCTATCACTATCATTACTTATATCATCACTGTCAATCATTATCATGATTAGCATCTACACCATCATCATTATCAGCATCAATCACCATCATCACTTAATGACCATCACTTATTCATTATCACAATCAAAATCATTGGTCATCACCATCAACATTAATCATCATTGTCATTTAATCACCATAACTACCAATATTACCATTAACAGTTTGAATAATTATAAAAATAAAATCATCATTTTATGGAATATCATAAAAAGGAAACGTGAAACTAATATGTTTGTCCTCTCGATAATTACATTGAAATAGAAAATCACAAGAAACATATTTGTGTATGAATATGTATATAAAAATACACATTGTGTAAACTTTGTCATCTTCAAACTACCCTTATCGTAATTTATAATTTATGAACATTCTGTACTTTACTGAGTTTATAAACGAAATAAAACTTTTATCATGACATTGAAGATACCAACTGTTAATTGATATACTCTTGAAATACAACCAATTAACGGACAATCTACGAGGCCATGTAACAGGAAGTGATAAAATTATTAGGTTAATGGATTCTGCTTGAAATAGTAAGGGGATCTGGCAATTACCAGCCGTCATAAACTCATATCCCATTTAGGTTACAAACAGCTTCACAATTCCATAAATATTTTATATATAAATACATATATAATAATATAATACGAGATTACAAAGTGATAGCAAAATAAAGTATTTAAGTTAATGTTATGTTTAGTAATTTGTGCGCTACTTAGGTGTATTATGAAGCTGGCATGGGGAAGGGGGAGGAAGAGAAACGGATTAACCAGCAGTTTGTTTTTGACCAGCGAATTAACAAAAGAACTTTAGTTTATCATTCTGTGTTACATAAATCACAAAACGTAAAAATAAATATGATAAATACCAGCAGAAGCATGCATATCAACACGAGAATTCACGGTAACATCATCTGTCTATACATTAGTGAAAGGATAACGATTGTTAGCTCTCTGTCATCATATATTAGTCGTTCAATTCTGTTCAATTATTTGAAAAATACATTCGAAAATGTTCCAGTTTTAAGATGACCCCAAAACTCAATATACTGTAAAGTGATGCGTTTAAGATTCATTGGGAGGTAATTCGCAAACGCCTCCAAAAAAATATCTTTCATTTGGGTTAAACACATAAATTATAGATCAGTTTGTAAGTGATACAATTCCAGTTACAAAGGCTACATACATAAAGTGTGTATGTGTAGAATAAACGTTGTACATATGTACAGTATATGCATATCTGTGATTGGTGACCTACCAGATGCAAAATACTGACAAAATCAACAGCTGATAACATATAGTAATAATACTTTAGTACTATAAAAATATAATTTAGTCAAATACTCAAACCTAATTTCCCTTATCCACTACCATCAGCAATGCTGAACTTCATCAGGTCTTTAAAATAAAATGATGATTAAAAATATAATGATAATAAGGCCAAAAAATAAGAATTTTTGTGTTGGCCACATCCGAACGACCCAAATTTTACGAAATTCAGGGTCAGCATTTTAGCTTTTTTTTTTTTGCTTGACTACAATGAAAAATATATTTTTTAATGAACAAATAAGGCTTAAATAGCCTTGGCCATGCTAGGGGCCAAGGCCTAGCCTATTTTGTTGGATTGCACGGGATGCGAATCCAAAATTGTTTTACTATCCCATAGTTCCCCGGGTATAGTTCCCACCCCCGACTTTACACCCCAGGGTAAAGTCCCAGGGTATAATTTGGGTGAGTAGGCCTAGGCATAGGTCGGTAAATTTAACAAATGCTCACAAAAAATAAAGGAATTGTCTCCAAATTCTGCCGACTTGAAACACTTCCTATTGCTTAGACCAGACATTGGTCACCGTAAAGTTGAATACAAGCTCATCCTTGTAAATTCTTTAAGTTGTTGTTTACTGTCGCTAAAAATAAACAGCTCACGAACTGCGGCTAAAAAAAGACAACACCGCAGGCCCTACAGAGATCCACCTAGTGGGCTGATCGGATCGTTAATTCACAGCATGAAGACTCAGGTGTACCACAGCTGCAGCTAAAAATAGACAATACAGCGGTTTGTCCCTAAAGAGACCCGCCCAGTTGGCTGATTAGATCGTTATTTCAGAGCATGAAGACTCACATGCTCCACAGAGATGTCATGCTAAAAATAACTTGTTACATCATACAACAAAACAAGTTCAGGCAAAAAGGGACTAGCGCGAGGTTAGCATAAGGTAAGGCCAAGATATGGCCTAGTAGCTAGGCGCCTAGGCCTACTAAACTACAATTAAGGTGTTCCCTTCCTTTGATGCTCGAGTAAAGATTGATTTCTTCGTTGGAATATTGAATCGTAGGGCAATTGAAATGCATTTGCTACCTTGGAAAACGATCGTCATTTTCGTTCTGTTCATGCACAAGGGAATCCCCAGATATAATGGGGTCCTTCTGGTGGTGATTGGGCAGTACACTCGAAGACAATCCTCTAACCTTTTCTGAAGAGTGTACTGCATTTTTTAATGTGCACATGGGCCACAAGATGCATACAGACCAATGGCTTAAACATCCCATCCGAAAGACTTGTATTTCAGTCCTCCAGCTGAAACACAAGGAGAGGCAGCGACGGGAATTGAACCGGGGGTCCTAGAGATCTCCACGGTTCACCGCACAGTGGCACCACCAGATTAGGCGACTGAGCTAAGCTGCTCTCTATTAAATTAATGGAGAGTAAGCTACTTCAAACCAATTTATGGTGTAGTCTTAGCTATTGATATGCTCCGTCCCTAGTTTTGTGCATTGAGTACAGTTTAGTGAATGTAATACGTTCATTCAGCACCCTCCTTATTAAATCACAGATACTCCAATTGGATTATATAGAACAGTTGCATAGCTTTTTTCATGATTAAAAACAACTCAGCTACCTAAGCCTGATAAAGGGACTTATAGTTTATGAAGTATCATTCCATCCTGTATCAAAGTTACTTGCTATTAGATGCAAATGAAATAAAAAAAAAACCTTCAAGACGCATGCGGAAAAAGAGAGAACGGAGCTGATGAGCCATGCACAACATGATCAGGAATGATCAACGGAGACAATATTGTAGTTATCGAAATTCACAAGGTATTTCTATTAATTGACATAAAGTTCAACCAGAAAATAAATCGGCATTTCTTCTATTTCTGGGTACAACATTGCTGAAGATAAAATGAACATTAATGTTGCAGATAATCAAATTGGATTGTGAAACCATGTCAGAAAGTTAACAGAATACTTTGAAGAACAAGACAAATATCTCCCTTAAATCTACTTTAAAAATGCTAGGCAGCTAAAAAAAAAAATGCATAAACTTTATGCTACAGTAGACAACGTTTTATGTTAATTGGACACTTTCAGTGAACTCGGAGAAAAGAGAAGAAAAATCACCATTATTATGAAATAAACTTCTAATAAGAAGGTGAATTCCTTTGATGACACTCCGAACAAGTAAATGATTGAATTGCTGGCAAGCTTTTCTGCTGCTTTTATCCACTATGAATGAATAAATTCCGTAATAAAAATTGGATCACATTCAAAAAGTAATCGTGCTCCACTATAACTGTCTCTTATACACATCTAGATGTGTATAAGAGACAGATTGGGAGGTAAACCACCCCCACCTACAGAAGAAACAAAAATTGATAAAAATACTAAACAACAACTGCCCCCTCAGCATCAGTCTATAGGTTGAGCTTTAAATATAGTAAGAACTAAACTAATTCTCATTTGTGAAGGAAATTCAAAATATTGATACCAAACATAAATGTATGGTGTCTTTTGATGTAGCCAGCTTATTTACAAATATCCTCCTTATTAAATGTATAGAGATTGCTGTTAACTAAATAAAGATGAAAATTACAACATGAGCTTAACTAAAAATGACTTGCGTGAATTGTTCCTCTTTGCTACGGCAAAAACTAAATGTTATTTTTAATAAACAAGTCTTCGACCAAATTGATGGGGTTTTCAATAAAAGTAGTCTGATTTAATTAGTCTGAAAATCATTTAAAAAAATTATTTTTGTAGCAAAATGTCTGGGAAATCCGCAAAAACCTAACTGTTCCGAAAAACCGAATCAGCTGAAGACGGTACTTAAGAATTAAACCGATAATATTCACCTTGACTTTCTAACGAGTTTTTCCATCAATGTTGAAGATGATGAAGATTGAGGAGGGAGGCAAGTAACATCTACCGACACCTGCCTGACCCCAATAGTACCTGCAAAATGTTCTCGTTACAAAGAATTCATTCAGGGACACACATTAAGATTTATTGCACAAATACAAACACAGCACTGTTCAGGGTAATACGCTATTGATCAGCTCCAAGAAATTACAAAAAAATCGAGGCCAAATACATTATATGAATCAACGGAAATTCTTTTATCTCATGTTTTCTGACAAAACCAGGTGTTCTGTGCAAGAACATACAATGCTCACCTGCAAATAACGGAAAGGGCGTTGAGTGCGGGGGGATAGGAAGCCGTTGAGCGACTTCAATACCATCTTATTTATCTGTTTCAGCCATGGGCCACAAATGAGTAAAGAACGAGGACTAGAGGATACGATATGGATGAAGGTCAGAAAACAAAAACGGGTAAGTACAAAGGCCAGAGGTCATAATCAGGTAAGCAAGAGGGCCAGAGGCTATCATGTAAAAAACTATAGAGGGCTTTGAGTACAATTAATCAATGACAGGTGGTAAGGAGGTTCATAACCTAACCCCTAAGCATAGTAAAGATTCAAATTTTTACAACCACAATGTATCTGCTTAGATCACTCTACATGCATATTAGATGTAGGAAGGTTTGTAGCTGTGATTTAAATTCATGCTCGCATACCACGCTATGTATTTTTTGCGTTTGTCTCTCCATTATTGGTTTAGCCAGAAAAAGGAAATAGGCATTCCAAAATGGAAGCCAGTGGACATGGCCTGAGCTGATGGGTGGGCCACGCCCCCTACCAATCATAAGAAAAAAAAATAGAAAATTATGATTTTTAGACCTATTGTAGTTTGTTGACTAATAAAATTTAACTTGTGAGGTTAACAACAAATATTCTTTACAGTATTTCACGAATTAATTATAATCAGAGAGTTACGAACACCAATAATATTATGTCCGGAAGCCGAATCTCGAGTATTGTATTTGCAGGGCCATGTGCATGCGTTGTAGGCGACTCAAAACCGTCCATTTTCCAGCAGGGTATAAATGTTTTTAACACGATGCGTGTTGTTGTAGTAAACTTTTCACCGGGTAGCATAAATATGATTTATCTTTAGTTTAATGTAACTTTCGATAGATTTGAAGAATATAAAGAATTTGCTAAAGGTAGACCAGGCCCAATTAGACTAGGCCGAGCTGATTAGATCAAGCCGTCCAAGCCGTCACGGTCAAAGTGGCTGTCCTAAATAATTGTTAACCGTCCAAAAGACGGCCGGACGGCTCGTTGGCTAAGCCTATGCTCTCCATATAGAATATAACTACTATCAAATTTATGTAATTTTTTTTCTTTCGTTCCTTGTTCTTATTATGTTCTGAAAAGTGCATTAATACATTTGTACACTGTACTATATAAGTAGTGCTAAAGAGTACCACAGTCGTGTCGTTACAACGCCAGGTGGCGCCCTCTGTTGCCAACTAGACGTTGGTTACCGTCCATTATGCCTGAATGTCTTCATAAGCTTTCTGGTATAGGCATTTCAAAATCTAATATTTTACCATCAAAATATACTAAAAACACAAAAGCTTGCATTTATATTAGTTATCGAACACACATTTAATCACCAATTTAAATTTACAAATAAAAACTAAAATACAACATCTTAATAATTACGTTAGAAATTTGGATCAATGGTTTGTCAATGGGAAAATGGCGTCCTGTTGAACACATTTTGCAACGATAGCAACGGAGTAGTATCACGTGGTATCGTGATGTAACACTGTAGTAATCTATCAATAAGGAATTATTATACATTAAAATGTTTTCTGTTGAATGCAGTGGTGCAGAGTTTGCTCGAGGGTGGTAGGGGAAAACCAAAGTTCCCAACGGCGAAACCTAGTGAGTGTAATTGGGCTGGGGGAAAAAGGCTGTCAAGGCCATTAACGCTACAGCAATGTAGGGATATAAGAGGCTTCTTAATCAATTTCAGAATCTCATAATCCATAAAAATTACATACTACTTCAATTTTCATTAACTTTAATGTATTTGTAATGGCATTGGTCCATCAGTCATATAGCTTTAGCGTGATAATGGCCTAACATTTCAATTATCAACATAATAATTTTACATTTTTAAATGAATGAAATGAGCTGTTTGTGGCAACACAAGGAACTACCAATCCAAGAGCCTAGTACGGGTCAGGGGGACCGATCCAGGAAATGACTTTCATAGATTATGAGTCCACACAACCTCAGTCCCACCATGGTTGGTGAAAATTTATGATTATGACACCTATGATATGCTAAAAATGACACTCTTAGACTTAAAATTTAAATATAATTTTCTTTTCCTCTCAAATTTAGGGGGGGGGGGGGAAATGATGGCTAAGTCCCCCTTGAATCTGCCACTGGAAATAGCCCTCAGGCTCAGAGATTCTAGGATTTAACAGAACTGATTTTACATTGATTTTGGACATTTGTTTAGATACTTAGATAATTATTGTTTTCTCCAGTTCGAAAATGAAGCCTAAGATTGAGGTGCAAACATACAAATGCCATAGCACCCCAGTGAAATGTTTTAGGAATTTGAACTAAGAAACTTTTCATGATGACAGAAGGTTTAAACCACCTCAGTCCCAATATGACAGAGGCTACATATAGAAAATTGTATGGCTAAGGCAGCACTGCATGGCCAGGCATCATCCATGCACCCTCCTACATACCGTATAAGCCTGCTTTAGGTAACTGCCAGTATAGCCACATGAGCTGCAGTCTGCTTACGGTAGTTACTTGTCTCACCTGCTAGACAAAAATGTACATGACAAAAAAGTGGTACGGTATTTGACTCTCAAACACAGTTAATAAGTTCACTCTCAAACTAATCAAGCTTTGAATTTTGCCTTTAAAAACATTAATAGTCTACACATTCACCATTAGTTCATTATGAGAACATGCATATTATATTGGTAAATCTTTTAAGCCTTAACGAGCATTAATAAATAAACTAATTTTTTATAATATTTTAACTTACTACTAATAGCATTATTTAACACCCTGTTACTAGCAGGTTGATACTATCAGAAAATCTTTTAAAAAAATAATAAATTGAATACTGTAAGTAAGCAGTCTAGCCTAGCCTAGCCTCTCATTACTTGATATGTATTAGCTTGATATAGGAGAAATAGTAATTTAATGATTCCCACGAGTTTGTCTATTTATAAACATTCTATTCAATATTCTCCTTTGTATTATTTTTTTCTCCTTCCATAATGTTATTACTCTTTACTAGTTTTACTTAAAAAGCTTTTAATCAGAGTGTGTCTGATATGCAAAATATGTTGATACATGAGTATAAATTAGTGGTCATTTCCTTGGGTGCTGATAATGGCATTAGGAAATCATTATACCTCCACGATGAAATAATTGAAGTAGCAATCATTAACTTCGGTCTGTAGCTATAATTATATACCTCAAACATAAATTCTAGGCATCTGATTGGTTAAGAAGCGGGCAACAGAAAGTACTATTCCCCTCAAAAAGTACTCCACTGAAAAAATATTTTTTTGCCCTGTCGCATGTGCAAACTGTAGGCCCACTTACCATCGCGCTGACTGTGATGGCAAAGGGGACTACGACCTCTGTCTCTTATACACATCTAGATGTGTATAAGAGACAGATATATACATGCACACACAAGTATCTCGATCAAGAACCAGCAAGCCAAAAATAATGCTCAGAAGAGGGTATGAAGACATTTGGTGGAAGGTCGATAGTTTGAGACCGATGCTAATCACACTGCTCGTGTCCTTGGGCAAGACACTTTATCTGCATTTGCCTCTCGTCACACAGGAGTATGAATGGGTACCTGGTAGGAGGTGAATGATTCGGAATGTTCAAATTAGCAGTGCTGATTACACGCAAAACTAGAAATACTCCCTAGAAGTTTTATGTCAATTTATTACAAATCCCACTTACTATTAGCATTATTATTATTATTATTTATTGAACATTTTCTTTCTTAGCTGATGTAACATGTAAGATTATTTATTAAGTACATAAATAAATTTTAGGTGTTTTTGTAGTTAAAAAAAGGTTGTAATGACGTCATCGTTGCAAAAGCGATTTCACAAAATCAAGAGATTGTAATTGGGGGCTTCACAATTAGGAGAAAAGTCCATTCGGTCACAGACCTTTTTCTAGTATGGTTATATCATGTAGGAGTAAAAGAGAATGCTTCAAGCTGTAATAAAATTGGTAAACAGAAGCACAAAAGGAACCAACAACCAATCAGCATCGTTAATGAGTGAAATTTAATACATCAAATGTTGTCTGCAGCGAAACAAAGATGGTAAACAATTAACAAGTGTCCAAATCAGTGGCAGACAATTTTGATTACTTTACAAAGTTATACTATCCTTAATGATGGTAGAAGAGGTGTACTCTAGTACTATAGTTTAATAACCAGGACCTTTGCGAAATACAGTACAATATAATATTCTAGTCTATTATTATATAATAAGTGTATATGGTGCTCAAAAATTCTTCAACCGATATTATATTATTTCAAAGCCTACAATCACATTACTAAATCGAGAACCTCAGATAACGTCTGCGATTCGAAACCTACCGGTCTGAAAAACTGTAACAACATAGATCATCGAAGTCTCACGACCACATATGGCCTACCTGATGGCCTGTTTACATTGTGGTTCTATATGAAACGCCAAAAGAGCAACATTATACATACATACTTCCGCATCCAGGTTTTACATGGAACGCCAAAAGAGCAACTTTTTTCAAGCACACTTAGTTTTCAGCCACAGTCAGTTAGCAAACAGTTGATTTTCGTCAAGCACAGTCGGTTTTTCTGCTTCTCAATGAGCTACAGTAAAACTTTGCTTTAGCTGATCCTGACCAATGCTGTCTCATCTCATTTTAGTGGTTTCTAAATATTGTTGTAATGTAAAATGATATAAAACTGATATCAAAACCTGTACCTGAACTACCTCTGCATTTCTGACATCACATAAAGAAAATAAATGAGAGAGACAACATTCAACATACGCAACCTATCTTCATTGAGTGGTATTATAGTTCTTTTTTATCTAAACCAATCACGATGTTCACATACTAGAGGGCAAGCGAGCGAATTGAGCACACACTCTAGTAATTAACGAAGATTCAAGATTACTTTATTGTCCAAAGAAAGAGATTTCTAGTGGGAATATATTCATTTCAATTAATACATACATTATAACATCATAATTATTATTATATACTTTATTATTATATTTGGACAAAATAAAAAAAATTCAATTAAAATCAAATTTTAAAATAGGTGCCATTATATCAGAGTCAACAGTCCAAAATGTTAAGTCCTAAACGATTTAAATAATTTTTTTAAATTTTTCATGTTTTTGTTCAAAGTCTTTGTGGATGGCATCCAAGTATAACATAATACTTGTTAAAACTGCTGAAGCAAATTCTTAGTGTGGCTACTAAACATAAGCATAAGACTGGACATAGGTGTCCAGTTAAATCATTAGAATGGCTAGAGAGGGTTCAAAACAGTTCAACCATATTATTGGTTTACGAAAGTGTACATTGCGCGACAATTCACATATTAACTTATTGTAGCATGGTTCGGCTGATGATGATTTTTAGCTTACCATGCAAATAAAGGAATGTAAACATATATCGTTTGAATACACACTGTGCTCCAATTATTATATTATTAATAATCCATAATTCCATTCATCTACCTATCAACTTAGAAGGAGAGGTCCAAGGTTTCCCACAAAAGGTCATGTGATAAATTCTTAAAGTATACCAAATAATAGCTTAGAAAAAAACTGACCAGGGAAAAGAAGTACACTTTATAACTTCCAAGGAAGAAGCATATTATAAATCCCTAAGTACTCTGTTGTTTTTGTTGAGAGATTCACTAATTTTGGGTTGCTGCAATCATCAGGGCAGTGACGCATCTAGGGGTGCGTGGGCCCACTCCCCCCAAAAATACTCACGCCCCCTCCAGTGGCTGCTCCCCAAAATCATGCTCAAGTAATTAAAATCACCCTATTTTGCAAGGTATCGCCCCCTTCACCTAATATTCAAGCCCTCTCACTTCACCTTTGAGGCCCCCTAAGTCCCCACCCCATCCATTTTAAGGTTTCTAGATACAGCTATGCATCAGTGAAATAATATTAATGATTCTTTTCAGAATATGTATAATTGTAGCACTACAAACATTTATTAATATTATTATTGTTACATCGCTACAAATCGTCACACAAACGTTCAAATAATTAATAATTATTTTATTTTTTAAGATTAAATGATGATGATTATAATGTTTAATGATTAAAATAATAAGATGTTTAACATTATTGACAGCTTTAACAATATTGACAGCTTGTAAACAACTTAGTCACAAAATGACGTATTTCAATGAGTCAACTAAAACATTGACCGACATCAATCATTATCGATACAATAAAAAGCAGTTTATTATTCGGTTCTATAATAATAATAAGAATAATAATAAATAAATAATAATAATAATCATAATAATAATTTTTTTTTTTAAATAAAAAATAAAATAAAAATAATAATAATAATAATAATAATAATATAATAATAATAATAATAACACGAGACTCTTTTACCCACTGGGTGTTCTTACAAAAGGCCGTGAGGTAAATAAATACAATTGTATAAAACTTATTAAACTAAACTAAAAAAAGAAATGCACATTGACAAAGCCAATTGTATAACAACACCATAAACTATTAAGTACAAAAAATAAGGTCTAAGAAACTTAAAACTAACTTGATTTAAATCAAAATTATGACAAAGCTACAATGAAGTAAGGTAGCATTTGTCCTTTCAACTAACAAAAATTGACTACAAAAACTACTGAATACTTAAAAGATAAAGAGGATTAATACTAAAAAAATGAGGTTGATGTTTACAATAATTAAGATTCTTAATTAGCCTACTTCAGTACACACTAGGTAATCATTGTTTTGAAGATATTTCTATTTGGGACATTTCTGGTTTTGATATCAAGTTTGTTCCAAATATCTGCTCCACTATAGGTAAAACTTCTTTTTTTATTTTCGGTCTTAGTTTTTGGTATGGTTAAAGTAGCATTTGATCTTGTATCATGAGTGGGTTTGTGCTCATGAAATCTATTTTTAAGGTACTTGGGTGTTTCATTATTTATTAATTTGTACATCATCATTGCTTCATTAATTTCTTGTTTACTATTAAGATTCATCCAGTTTAGTTTTATTAATGCTTCTATGCTTGTGTCTGACCACCTTACATTGGTGATTATGTTACGAACATCTGAAAGGTTTAACAACCGTCCCACAGTATTTGGTGGAATTACTTATAATTTCATTATATTTCATTGTCAAAATTTTACATAATTAAAGTATATTATTAAACATTAAAAAAAACCAAGGATAAAACAATCTTAGTATATTAATAGTTGTAAGAATGATGATATACTAATAATAATACTCAAAAAAATTCATCTGATTGTCAAAATAACGATATCAATATATTATTACGAACGATACAACAACAAGAACAACAACAACAACAACAACATTAACCAGAGCAATCAGTAGAGAGCATCTCTGCCCACAGCAAATCCCTTTCTATAAAATAAATCTTTCAAAATATCTTCCTAATTTACTTCAACTACCACCACAACTCACTTCTCTCCGCTCCTCTTCAAAAACACAGAAGCTCACCCAAACACTTTTTAATGTAAAGATGGGCATTACTTCCACTTTTAGTCTGGGTTTTTAGGAACTCTTTTTTAAAGTGGAAATTTTCAGATTTTTTAATCCAAAATGATTTGCTCAAAATTCACTGTTGGCCTAATTTTCACTACACATGATACATTTTGAATACATAATCCAAGCAATATATAGTATTGAAGCATTTTACTTTCAACTACTACCGACTGTAAAAAATGTGACAAACGAGTAAGGGGTTACTCGTGTGTATTGGTCCATACAGCCCCTGTTGTGGACAGACGAGAGTAACTGGTACCGATTTACCGGGTAGATCAGACATGAAGAGACCCTTGGGGAGAAGCAAGTCACTGTACAAGCTACAGTAGTCCACACCTCAAGCGCTTTGAGACTTATAGGCTACATTCAGACTTGCAGATAAGCCAGACTTGGGTTAAGCCCGGCTCAACGTCAAGCCCGGCTTAACTTTGCAGGGTGTTCAGACTAGCGGGATTAGCCAGTTGCGAGAATTTGCATAATGAACCGTAACCAGGAATTGTGTTTCAAAACATTGCTCGCGAAACGTACGCTCGCTCA
>NW_022722535.1:750976-775538 GCF_011630105.1 Anneissia japonica
TACTTCAGTACACACTAGGTAATCATTGTTTTGAAGATATTTCTATTTGGGACATTTCTGGTTTTGATATCAAGTTTGTTCCAAATATCTGCTCCACTATAGGTAAAACTTCTTTTTTTATATTCGGTCTTAATTTTTGGTATGGTTAAAGTAGCATTTGATCCTGTATCATGAGTGGGTTTGTGCTCATGAAATCTATTTTTAAGGTACTTGGGTGTTTCATTATTTATTAATTTGTACATCATCATTGCTTCATTAATTTCTTGTTTACTATTAAGATTCATCCAGTTTAGTTTTATTAATGCTTCTATGCTTGTGTCTGACCTCCTTACATTGGTGATTATTTTAGCAGCCCTGTTTTGGAGAATTTTTAATTTTTTTAAAGTGTTACGAACATCTGAAAGGTTTAACAACCGTCCCACAGTATTTGTATTGGTGGAATTACTTATAATTTCCTTATATTTCATTGCATAATTAAAGTATATTATTAAACATAAAAAAAAAACCAAGGATAAAACAATCTTAGTATATTAATAGTTGTAAGAATGATGATATACTAATAATAATACTCAAAAAAATTCATCTGATTGTCAAAATAACGATATCGATATATTATTCTTTATTTCTGATACAACAACAACAAGAACAACAACAACAACAACAACAACAACATTAGCCAGAGCAATCAGTAGAGAGCATCTCTGCCCACAGCAAATCCCTTTCTATAAAATAAATCTCTCAAAATATCTTCCTAATTTACTTTAACTACCACCACAACCCACTTCGCTCCGCTCCTCTTCAAAAACACACAGAAGCTCACCCAAACACTTTTTAATGTAAAGATGGGCATTACTTCCACTTCTAGTCTGGGTTTTTAGGGTCTCTTTTTTTAGAGTGGGAATTTTCAGATTTTGTAATCCGAAATGATTTGCTCAAAATTCACTGTTGGCCTAATTTTCACTACACATGATACATTTTGAATACAGAATCCAAGCAATATATAGTATTGAAGCATTTTACTTTCAACTACTGACTGTAAAAAATGTGACAAACGAGTAAGGGGTTACTCGGGTGTATTGGTCCATACAGCCCCTGTTGTGGACAGACAAGAGTAACTGGTACCGATTTACCGGGTAGATCAGACATGAAGAGACCCTTGGGGAGAAGCAAGTCACTGTACAAGCTACAGTAGTCCACACCTCAAGCGCTTTGAGACTTATAGGCTACGTTCAGACTTGCAGTAAAGCCAGACTTGGGTTAAGCCCGGCTCAACGTCAAGCCCGGCTTAACTTTGCCGGGTGTTCAGACTAGCGGAATTAGCCAGGTGCGAGAATTTGCATAATGAACCGTAACCAGGAATTATGTTTCAAAACATTGCTCGCGAAACGTACGCTCGCTCACAGCGTACGTAATTGGCCGGGTTTATCCACCTAGTCTGAACTAGGCTTTAAAGTGCTATATAAATCTAACTACATTACATTACAACAAACACACACAACCTTAGAACTTTAAATGACCCTCAAATTCACACCCGAATTTGGATCGTCACCAACACTTAATAATTTCTTCCTAACTTGGTTAAACTTTCACAAAATTTTCATTCAGAGTTGACACGTTTTTAAAAATATCTGGTGTACTGTGTTTGCTCTTAAATCCCTTTAATTGGTCCTCACATCCACACCCTAGTCCAGACCGACATCCACACCCTAGTCCAGACGGTCACTAAAATGTAATAATTTCTTCATTGGGTCATACCTAACACTCCCTGTTATTTTCATTTATACCTGTGCAGCTGTTTTTGAGATATTTCAAACACAAAAAAAACACACAAAACACCAAAATGTGACACACACACACACACACAAACTTACATGAAAACATATATCTCCTGGCAGAGATAACAACAATAATAATAATAATAATAATAATAATAATAATAATAATAATAATAATAATAATAATAATAAAATATACAATATAAAATTATAATTTCAGAAATTCTTTGCATAATATGAATAGATTTAAAGAACCAAAGAATACAAAATAATATTACTGTACTAACAAATATACTATACCACATTTACAATTTTCTGTTTTTGCAATATTCCTTACATTGTGGACATTATACCCCATACAGGCTCCTTTCACCTAGATTGCTTTTTTATTTTCCTGGTTGGTGACAAATAATGCATGTTTTTTCATACTGTATCATTAGTACATTTCATATGGTTATTTTTTGTGTTTTTAAGTAATTAATGAAAAAAAGCGAAATGTAACAAACAAAAATTTTTAAAAAAGAGAATTTAAAAAGAAAATATATAAGAAAAAAAATAATTATATAAAAATACATAAAAAATAGTGGAAATACAAAAAAAAAAAATTAAAAAATTAAAACAAAGTAAACAAATGAAGAATGTGTGAAGAAGTATATTAAGCCAAGCTTATTTCTTGAAACAATTAATGTAGGTTCATTTTTCTTTCTTGCTTTTATCAAATTTCTTTACAAGGTTAAAATTTTAATTGTACACAGAGATATAATGTATAAGAAAAAAAACACATTTACAATTTTCTGTTTTTGCAATATACCTTACATTGTGGACATTATACTCCGTACAGGTTCCTTATACCTAGACTGCTTTTTGATTGTCCTGGTTGTTTACAAATAATGTACAGTATGGTATTTTTTCTGTATCATTAGTACGTTTCATATGGCTATTTTGGTGTTTTGAAGTAATCAATGAAAAAAGTGAAATGTTAACAAACAAAACTCAAAAAAAAAAGAAAATAAAAAAAGAAAAGGTATAAAAAAGGAGAAAAAAAATATATATATAAAAATACAAAAAAATAGTGAAAATGAGCTGAGCGTTTGGATAATTGGTATGGTTCCTGCCTCTTGCACGCCAGGGCCCGGGTTCGATACCCGGCTCTGTGTCGAGTATTTAATTCGGGTCTTTTATAATAACAAAAAACGCTTAGCTCCTCGAATAACCCTCTCAGGAGAGTTAGGACCATGTTTGTATCCGTTTGATGTTTATTTAAGGCATTAATTTATAAGTTAGCACCAGACCTGCTTACAGGCACTGCCTTCTTGGTTTCGGTATTGTACCATAGGTGGTGGAATGAATAAAGTTTATAACAAAAAAAAATGCGTAAAAAATTTAAAACAGAAGGAAAACAAATAAAGAACATGTGAAGAGGTTTAAGCCAAGCTTACTTCTTTTCTTCTTGCTTTTATCGAATCCCTTGTTTAAGCTTTAATTGTAACAAATCTTGGCCATCTTGCATATGGCTTACTTCATTGTTAACAAAAATTTGTCAAGTTTGAGAGGAATATTTTCTGTCATTGTTTCTTAAACGTGTGCCATTTTTCCTATATGTCAATGTATGTAACTTTACCATAAAATGTAAAAATAAAAAAAAAAATTATATTCACAAATGTAAATAATAATAATAATTTTAGTAAAATTAGTAATGTTAATAGGTAGGTTTTGAAGAGCTACAGCATGATGTATAAACCTTTTGCTTGATCAACATATTCTGGAGGCTTCTTGGAATTATCCCCTTGTCAGTAGATACTCTCAGCACAAGATTAGCTGTGGCTGACACAACCAAAACATTTATCAAGATTTAGAAAATCTTAGATTATCTTTAGCGACTGAACTTAGCTCTACATTCCTCAATGTACCTTTTCAACGTAAGTATGAAGAAACAGAATTACTCTGAAAAACAGATATGTAACTTTAAAAAATGGTTATTAACCTTAATATTAAAATTTCATAATATTATTATTATCTATTTTTAATTTGTATTATTGTAGGAATACATTAACAATTATTTAATAATATTACTCTATTTTATATTTAAACTCACTTTGGTATTTTTTTTTTCTAAAGAGCAGTAAATTAAGCCTAGCTGATATAATTATTTTAGGATCATTAACTAAATATTAAATTGATCAAATTGGATTTAGTGCAATGCTTTACTTTGTAATCTAAATGTGTATTCTTCCACAATGACTATAGAGGGAGCTATATATATGTAAATTCTTTTTATTTTGAATAAAACACAGAGCCATGTTTGATGGTAGGAAAACTGTGTAGGCCTACTCAAGTTAGTTATGAGTATCTAGGACAGCTTAGAGCTGAAGGTGTCGTCAACATCAAGGAGGTAGTATATCTCAGAAGTTAATGTCATTAATTATTAATAAAATGAGAGTAAAGACGTCTGGGATGATTGAAGAGCCGTTTGTAGAGCGTGACCAATGCAAGTCTGGGACTTTGATGCCAAGTACTGTACGCAACATTCCTGTTCACTTACACAGAATAGAAGCATCATGCATGCTAACAATCATGTTTTATAATGCCAACAACATAACAAATGACTTCAATTAATGATGAATTAATTGTACAATCATGTCACGTTAATTAGAACTTCTATGAAATTGTCGGTAATTATGCAAAATCAAAACTTCCAAAGTCTCACGTATTTGGCATAAAGGCCAAAAACTCTCATAAATTTAAAAAAAAATACTGTTACCATGGTTGTCAACAACAAATATAGCCAGATGCAGACAGGATAATAGATTTTTGGAGAGTGGCTTTGCTCACTCAAATACACTGGTGGCTAGCCACTGTGTGTGAAGATCTCTAGGTCCCCGGTTTAATTCCCATTGCTGCTCCCCTTGTGTTTCAGCTGGAGGGCAAAAATGCAAGTTACGATAGCGCACCGTCTTTCAGATAAGACGTTTAAGCTGTTGGTCTTGTGTGTATGCTGTACACTCATCATAAAAGAGCAGGGGATTGATTCACCACCAGAAGACCCCACTGGAAACAAGTCTTCGGACTTAGTGGCTTATCTTTGGTGTGATTCCGCCAAAAATATTCCTATCCTATCCTATCCTTGGATGTAAAAATAGGGGTGAGCGGGTTGGGAGAGAATTCCTCGGAGGACAAAGGACCTTACAGGAAATAGGAAAGATTATACCAAAATAATCTTCATGCCTGCCAACTTCTCAAATATCCGCTTAGTTTCAGCCGACTAGCTCTATAATCAACATAACAATGTACTGTTATTTTATTTCATTTCAATCCAACCGCAAATGTTTTAGACATTTAGGAAATCTCAACGATTGTTGCAGTATGTGATATGAAAGTTCTGTTCCATGAGGATTGTTCCATTGTTTTTAGGGGTATTTTTACAAATGGTAAAATAAGTAAAAAGACAGTTTAACACTATCAAGATTTATGGAAATAGACAAGAAGAATTAATTATATACGTAAACAAAATATAGGAAATTATATACTATTTATAAAGATGTTTTTTTGTTCATATATTTAAATAATCACCATATTAAAGTCTTTCTTTAATCATTTATTTTACAGTGGTGTAAATCTAAAACCAAATATTGTGCGATGATGGGAGATAATCTATCATTTCAAAAAAAAAAAGGTAGAAAATTGTGAAATCACCTATAAAACACAATGCACTTATTGTCTACTGCTTCTAAAAATAGCCATCATATCACTTTGAGAAGTAATCAAGAAAGCAGGATTAATGAAGCAGACTATCAGAACTCTTTAAGAATGATATTCGATTGGTTCATTAGTTCTACTAGACGACATAAATGAAAAACAAACATATCATAATCTCAACATGAGATGTGTCTTTAGTTCAATTATGAAGGCATTTGTCATTCTAAATAATATCTGTGGTTCAACTACCTAACACACTTCCATAAAAAACAGTGCCACACTTAAATAAATATTTATATAAATACATACTCTGAGTACTGTATAAGCCCATAGTCATGTAGCCCACTCCCTAACATTCAATTTTATGCACAGGCCTTTTCCAGGCAAGCTAGCTTCTCTATTAATCACAAATTTTGACAGAAAATATATAAAAGATGTGTTGTAATACTAGCTAAAACGCATCATCAAACCTACGCGCAAAGAACTGAACAGCAAAGTGGTCACCTATTATAGTCAAATTTGTCTTGAAATGATCCTGAAAATGGTAGGCCTACATGGATTGTCTTTTAAACATTTTGAGCCATGTGATATATTTTAACAACCGATATTTAACACATAATTCTCAAGTCTTAATATTCACAATTACACAACCGCCTCCGATGGTGGCTGAATATCATAAAAAAAACTATAGAGGGCATAAAGCAGATATATGCCCAGAAACGTGCCCTTATCGCCTACCGTCATAACTCATGCACAATGTAGTAAACATTTTTTGTAGTTGGGCTGTCAGGTAGATGAGAAATATTGATGGTAAGGTCGAATGGAACTTGAATGACAGGAAACAGAATGTAAGGAAGGGGGAAACATCTTAAAATCACCATAGCAACTATTCAACTACTGTACAAATGATTGAATCTACAGCTTAAAGGTATTGTACACTTACGGTGGAAATGTGGTTTGATAGTTAGGCACTGCCGTTCAAAACACAAGGTTATAGGTTCACTCATGGTCAAGGAGAGAAAACAACTTCACTCTATCAATCTCACTTATAAAAAATATGCCACCACCAGGGACTTAGAGAGCAGACGTACCTGGAAGCCACCAAGGACGAACCCAGGAATAAACACCAGAGATACACCAGGGGCACCAAATGATAATTTTTTATTGATCGATTGCCCTTAATAAATATATTTCTTTTAATTTACATAATTTAAATTGTAGGCCTATTAGAAGTTTTTGATACCTTGAAACCCTCATAAAATATTAATATCACTAAGCCATTTCCTGGGGCTTTCTGCTTTTAATATTATCTATATCATTACTCAACCTGGGAATTATCATACCATATCATATATCAAATCAATTACATCATATCATATCATATATCATTAAAAATCAATAAACAGATATAACATAGAATAAGAAAATACCACTTTAACTCTAAAAATATAGTAAGCATAGCAACACTTTTTCTGTGTATTTTAAAGGAAATTATTTGCGTAAACTGCATATTACAAATATTGATTCCTTTCAAGTAAAATACACAGAGTTTCAAGTAAATGCCAAAAGGCATAAAAAACAGATGTCAGTAATCCGAATTCCAATTGGAATTTGACCGCTCAAACAATGACATAGTTTCCTACTGAGTTCCAACGTGAAAAATATCAAGTTAATTATCTCAGAGAACTAGTTTTCAGAGAGTGACAAAAGAGGTTTAAAGCAGATTCTATGAACGTGCTACGTTTTTGTGACTTGTGTGACAATTCATGAGATTTTAAGCAATGTTTTGCAACATGCAAATCCCTTCTAATTAATGCTCACCACTTCTTCACGACAGGAAAGATCATTTAAGTAAATAAATATGTCTATATAGCACGTTTTTAATATTCTTCATTTTGTGCCACATAAGGCATTGGTACAAATCAATTGTATCTCTCTCTAAATAAGCCTATAGAAATACCTGTAAGTTGGTTAATGGAAAATTATACAAAGTATTAAATTGCAGATGTAAGTATTCATGAATTAAACATTAATTCAATCAATCAATTGCCTCCAATCACATTTAAACTTCCAAAAGCTTCAATGGCCCAGTTGGTTAAGGCATATACATAGTCAATAAAAGGTCCCGATTCTTGGTTCAGGAAATTGTTTTTGTAGTCACAGATTCCTCTTCTTTACTGTTTACAATTTATGTAACTTATTTATGTATAAAGCATTAACGCAAGACGATTTAGAGTTTATCTCTTCACGTGTGACATTAGTTAATAAGTGTTTGGTACTCTATAAAAACATTTTGTTTAACACATTTTTTGTACAAATTTAAATTGCATTAAAAATTCAGGTTTTACTGTAAATATCAATTAAAAAAAATGGTGGTTATTTAAAAAAGATGATCATAATCAGTTTAGGTTAGTGGAATTAATGTTTTTGTTATTGTAAAAGGAATAAAAATTAAAAGAAATCTGTGTTAAGGAAGGGAATACTTTTATTTTGTTTAAATGCATTAAAGCCTCTCTGTGTTTTACAAACCTCTCAAATACAAACTCATCTCTGAGTTTGCTTCCATGGCAAGACTTAGCCCTGTACAGCATACAGCCGTACCAAATTAAATCTTTTTTTGAAATTTACGAACACTGTTCAGACAGAGGGGTATGTAATGGCAAGATATTATATATGTTTGGGTCTCATGGGAATGGATACATGGTAGGTTGCTGCATCAAGCGAGATACACAGGAGTTCATGTTAGGTTGTTTGGAATTGAACTGGTCCGTGCACGTTGCAGGAACACTCCGTAGGGAACAGAGAATGTCGCATAATGTCTAGTATATTGATTCTGTATTCAATACAATGACCAAGTAAACATACTGTAGGCACCGGTACTTTATATACAATTGTATTCATTCTATAGTAAATTTTAAGGTGAATGTACTCACTCCTTCTCGCTCAAGTTCAGCTAACTGTAATGAACATCTTAGTTCAAAGAGTGTGTCGCCCCCAAACATCACTCCAATGAAAGCACCATCATTCTTTAAGCAATTGTGAATCTAAAACAAAAGAAAAAACATTTCTTTTTAGCTCAATGTGAAAAAAAATCCCTGTCAGTTAACAGTTATTTAAATAATACTCTTATTCTTTTGAATAGCCTGTTTGACAGCGGTATTTAGCTAAAAAAAAATCGTGTCTGGCATGTCGCATATTGAGAACAGCACATTTTCAAGGCATTTAATAGTACATTAATACAGTAGTTCTATTTCATTTGTATTTTTTTTATTCCTTTCAGCAACAATACATCACATAAGAAAACAAAGATGAAGAAAGAAAGAGGCTGAGGAGGGCCAATAGTTGTACATAATCTATTATCACCGGTAATT
Organism: Anneissia japonica; assembly: GCF_011630105.1. Lineage (NCBI taxonomy): Eukaryota > Metazoa > Echinodermata > Crinoidea > Comatulida > Comatulidae > Anneissia > Anneissia japonica. Next base: position 759,819 of record NW_022722535.1, read on the forward strand.
GTTGCCCCTCCAACTCCAACTTCCAAAACATTAAACATCAATTATAAATATAGCTACAAAAATATAAGATATTATTATAAAAATTTAAATATACAAAAATTGTCAAAAATCAGACAATTGCAAAAAAATAAAAAATTCTAATTATACTAACATGTCAAAACATGCACTATAATTAACGGTAAATTTTAATAGTTAAATATTACAGTAATAATAAAAATAGCAAATGAAAATATAAGATTCACTTATATTCACTATGCTTATTAAAATCATTATGTTTTCGTATAATGTTGCTTCCTGTGTAAATATTATTGAAAATTGGCCCTTGATGACTGCAGTCTCCAATATAAACTTGAATGATATAATAATACTTATTTTCATTGCCGCAGATTATTGACAAATTGTATTATGCAAGTTGTAACGGTATACACTAATGTAGTTCAATTTCGTTGTGCTTTAAGTGAACAACAAACAGAACATGCAACAGTATCTTGTCAACAAACAATATACTCAAGTGTTATCATTATTTCATTAACAATAAACTGTCTCAATCATATACTCAAATCTCTGCTTATTGTGACTCCGCTCTTTACATAATGGAACAAACTATGTGATCTATCTATCTTTTTAACTAAGTCTCCTTCTGACAATAAGAGTGTATTTGTCTTTTATTCATCGTACATTGAATGCTATAATAGCTATATACAGTATAATCGGGCGATCGGCCAGCGCAGTAGTTAAGGTTCAGGCTATCAGGGGTTCGAGTTCTCAATGCGCATTGCACTTGTGTCCTTGCAAGGCATTTACTCGCATTTGTATCCCTCTACCCAGTTGTATGGGATCCTCGTAGAATTTTGTGGCATAAAAATGATATTGGTTGAGCACATAATGCATTGCAGCATGACTAGATATACTTTCGTAGGGAGTGGAAGAAATAGTACTTTGTACCAATTTTACCAATTTATAAAAAAAATAAGTCTAACGTTGTCTGGCTTACTTGAATGTATAGCCTTGGGCTGCATGAGACGTAATGAGTTATTAAATATTATTATTAAGAGTATATTTGTTTATGTATTGTCATGTATGTATTCAGTTACAAAGTACAGAGAAAAAAGTGCCAATGTGATATTATCTACAACTCACTGTTATGCCTAAGGGCAAGTAACCTGTGCATCAGTCAGGCGGAAGGCAAATCCTTCTAGATTATTCTAGTATTAGATGAGCTAAGCCAAAGCCTAGTAATGTAGGGCCTGTTGTCAGGAGGTTAAGATGAGCTTGAGTAGGACCAAATCCCAGGCAATTTGCATGCACAGAGCCACCAATTGTGGGCCTATGATATCTGTTTGACTTAGCACTGCTAATACTAGGAAAATTTGATGAACATTTAATGCAGAGCGATTGTCTATTATATAACTACAGTAAGAAATTAATAGCATATTAAAAATTAACTGATTTGTGAGGCAATTGTACTTTTGTTTATTTATTAGAGTATGATCAAGAAAAGACATTTTGTGAAAGTAATTCATTTGAATGAAGATATTTTGAATTAAATACATGACAAAACAAAATTTGTTTAAAATAAATTTGGAGAACCTGAAGAAGTTATAAATCAAGTAAAGTTTAATCAATATATATATAATAACACTAATATAATTAACAATTGCAATAAAAATATAACAAAAAATAATTGAGGATGGAAGGACTGAAATATGAAATTAGTAAGTATAAAATAAATGTTCAAAATTGGATGAAATTAATTAGAAATTAGTTAAATTTTAAAATAGTTATAATTAAAATCAACCATGAAAATAATTGGATTAATTCTGTAAACTCGTTAATAAATCCTTTACATATCTTACCTGATGAAGCGTTCCGGGTAGATCGTTGATCCAATGCAAACTGCGAAAATAAGTAAATTTGCAAGTAATTTATTTTTAAGTGGCGTTAATTAACTTGACCATTGGTCTTTGATTAGATCCTTAGCCTAACTCGGTCCATCTAACTGACCAATTTAATGTTATAATTGCATTTTGGAGGCGTTCCAGAGTTTATCTCTTAAGTTATTGCCAACTTTTTCATAATTTAACTTAATCTTAATAATTAATAATCTTATTGGAATTATTAATTATCTTCATAACGTATACTTGGCAATTAACTTTAATCAAAAGTTACAAATTTGCATAAACCATTTTATTTATTTTACTTATTCTGTTTTACTCTTAGATAGAGATGGCAGGCTATAAAGGAAAATAAACTCCTATTCCCAATGAGATTCACCTACATTATATTCAGAACAAAATGAGATTTTAATTAAGCAAGGCTTTAAACAATGATGATAATGAAAATAATTTCAATTCAATTTCAAAGATTCAAGACAACTGAGGCATACAAAAAGCAACAAGATGATCGCTGCACGGATGAAGAGCCTGAATTTTATAAGAGAGCACAGAAGAGGGAGGCTTTAAATGTACTGAGAGAAGTAAGCTGTCTGACATCGGGAGGAAGATTATTCCACAGACCAGTAATTGTACAGAAGAATGAAAATTTGAAAGCATTACAACGGGCAAATGGAACGGAAAGTGTTGAAAATTCGCGACGCAGATTGTGTAAAAAATGTTCCTCGGGATAAAAACAGAGGTCAGATCATTTAAAATTTAGAAGCAGAAACACAGGGAAAGAAATTCTTTCCTGGCTTCGAGAGAGAGAACACCCAACTTTTTCAGACGATCTTCGTATTTGATGTATGCAGTCGAATTACGATCATTTATGTAAAGATTAAGGCAATACAGGGTTATCTTTTTTTTTTTTTTTTTTATCTTTTATTTCAACTAACCAATTCGCAGCATATAATCTGAATTACATGGTGTAACAAAATGTAAAATTTACAATATAAAAAATTATTTCAAGACAGTTAATTACAAACATTACTTAACACAACTAGACAATATAGATACTGATTATATATACAGGTTAGTAAAATAATTATTTAAAATTAAGACATATTCAAATACAAAGTATATAAAATAGGCATCATGTTTATAAATATAAAATATGGACCAGCCTCAATAAAAATAAAACATTTGCCAATGTTATATAGGCAATATCAATTTAACGCGTATTTTCTAGCAATCTAATTCTCAGCATCTCTCGTTGAGGCAGTGGATGAGAAAAGGAATTGCACTGTTCCTATATCTATTAGTTTTATATTTTTGGATTTGATATGTATTACAGTTTCGTAGGGTCATATTATGGTTACTTTTATTTATTGGGAACCAATTTGCGTATCTCTGAGATTTTAAACATTTCAGTCCAAATTGAACACAAAGATGGAGTCGTCTATCGGCCATCGTTTGGAGTCCCAATTGCTGAAGTGTTTCCGTATATGATACATAATCCGCACCAATAATAATCCTGGAGGAAACAATAACTTCACAAATTCTGCCAGGTACCACCTGTTAATTACGAGCGTTGCACACCGGTACAGGTTTAGCATTGCGGCTGCCGTACCAGGCCTAGGTAATTCCATATCATTCACAATGGCTTTAATCCAAAAATGTTACGATTGCTACAAATTTTCTTTAAACAGACTCTATCAAATGAATCTTAATAATAAAAAATACGGTCACAAAACCAATTAACGTCACAAAAACGGTTAAAACAGTCTTAACATTGACAGACAAAACAATGTGTGTGACTGCTACCAAGCGCCACCAATAACGAGTCTATCTTTATCACATTTTAAATGGGGGCAACAAGCGGGACTAACATATTCAAGTATAGGTCTAACAAAGTCTTGTTTTAAAGTATAGGTCTAGCAAAGTCCAGAGTTAATGTTTTAAAAAAAGGGTTTATTAGTAGATTAAGTATATCTTATAATAATTTAGTTCAGGCCTATCCCAATATTGATATTTTTAATTTTGACTTGCCTACTTTTCATCATACTCTCTTGAAACATTTAGGACTTTCCCAAAAAACCCACCAAAATAATATAAATATCCGACTTTCCCAAAGGTGACAAAAGGCCGGGTGGCAACAGGCCTGGCTGGCAACGGGCCTAGGGTGGCAACGGGCTGGGTGGCCAGGTGGCAAACAGGCTGGGTGGCCAGGTGGCAAAAGGCCGGGTGGTAACGGGCTGGGTGGTAACGGGCCAGGTGGCAACGGGCCCGGATGGCGACGGGTCAGAAACCCCTCGAAAGATCTGAATGCAGGTATAATAAAAAAAACTTTTTAACATTTCTGCGGTGGGATGCACTTCATTAGGGCACGTCCAGAGTCTCCCAAATTTTGAGTTCCCGGGGTTGGAATGTCTACAGCAGCAACAAGCTGGGTGGCAATGGGCCGGGTGGCAAAAGGCTGGGTGGCAAAAGGCCTGGGTGGCAACGAGCCTAGGGTGGCAAAAGGCCAGGTGGCTAAAGGCCGGGTGGCAAAGGGCCTAGGGTGGCAAAGGGTCAGGTAGGGTAGCAACAGGCCGGGTGGCAACGGGCCGGGTGGCAAAAGGCCGGGTGGTAACGGGCCGGGTGGCAACAGGCACGGATAGCAACGGGCCGGAAACCCCTCGAAAGATCTGAATGCAGGTATAATAAAAAAACTTTTTAACATTTTTGCAGTGGGACGCACTTCATTAGGGCAAGTCCAGAGTCTCCCGAATTTTGAGTTACCGGGGTTGGAATGTCTACAGCAGCAACACATGTAGACCCAATGACCAAGTACAGAAGTGCTGAGAAAAGAAAGGCGCTATGTAAATAACTGATAAATAAATAAAAGTATATAGGCACTGTCGGCAAATGAAGTCACATGACCTACAGGTATTGTTGGTATAATATAAACAAACATGATTGATTCTCATTTTTGTGAAAATGCATAGCTTTTTGGAGCGTTTTTACTGTAATGTAAGCACATTTAATGAAGTTAAAAAATGTTGGATAAAATGCCATTCATCATCATTATCTTCTTTGACATTACGCACTTGAAAAAATCTCTCCAGCCAGAACGACATTTGCCTAATGTGTAAAGACCCACTTTTAATAATAATAATATGATAATAATAATAATAATAATAATAATAATAATAATAATAATAATAATAATAACAATAACAATAATAATAATATTTATTTATATAGTGCATTTTCAGATTTACATCTGTTCAATGCACTTTTCATAAAAAGATGACAAAATACAATATTAAAATAGGCAACATTATACAATGAAATTACAAAAACATTAAATATATAAAGACTACAAAAATATAATTATTAATGACACCATTAAAATAGTTGAAAATTTAAAAAATCACTATCAATGAAATAAATATTACTTATTACCTTAAAAATTATTTTTTATAATTATTTTCAAAATTATTACTATTGAACACATCAATTAAAAATTTCAATTCAATATCTACAAAACATGTTATATGATGTTCCAAACTAAATATTATGTGATCATTATTGGTTTAAGGTCGCCGGATATGTCAATTGACAATGTTCGGAGTCTGACCTTGCATTTGAATGTCAATGACTTGTTTTCAAGTATAAACATTCTTATAGGTAATAAAGAATGTAAATCATAAAACATTCAAAGTAAACCATCTACTTTAATTTCAAAACTTTCGGAAAAAACAATTAATCGAACAAGAAAACAAAATTAACTACATGATGATGTTGGCAAAGGAAGCATTTGCTGCAACCTGCATTTAAAGTAATCTACTAATGGACATGCACAAATGAATGCCTGGTTCACTAACATTTTTATTGAATCCAAATCTATGAAACAGATCTCATTGTATCTTTTATATTGAATACAATCGGAAAAACATGGAATAAATATAATCCCAGAAACATTAGGATTATTCAGAATGTACTTAAGTTTAAAAAAGAGGATTGCATTTGGCTTCAAATTACAATCATAGGCTTGTTTAATGATGAGTGTTTGAAAAATAAAAACTTGAGTAAAAGCTATGTTAATGCGGAGCAGACATTTGTCAGTCAAATACAATAATTTACCATGTCTGTATCCATTCGTAAACCTTTCATTATAATTAGCATTATGGATTTTTTTTATTATTATGACTGAAATTTCGACAAATCATGAAATGGATCTTTTTCTAATTGATGATGTCTTTTTTCCTGTTTTAATTATAATTAATTAAATCAATTATTTCTGAAAATACCATCCACATGGAATTATAATTAAAAATGATTCATGACAGGCTTGCAAAATATATTTTGTTAAACCTTCTCATTCATTATCGACTAGTGTAGTATGCCTTAAATTTGCATTGGAAATAAATGTTAATAAAAACATTGACATTTAACAAGACTATATCATTTGTTAATGTCATTATATTTTAATAATTACATCACTAATGACAAAGGTGAATCGGTGGTCAATGATTTATTAATTATAAAGATGATGATGATAATAATGATAATAGAGAATTTTGGATTGCACAAAAAGTCATCTGCGCATTCGAGAACATTGAGTTCTCAGTGTCATCTGGATTTCTAGAACACAGTTTGGCTGAATCTACGTTGTCAGAACATAGCACGGTCATGGATGAGTGAATCTGTTGTAGAATCACATTGTCGCGCAAATCGAAAGCTAATAGCAATGATGATTGTGACAACAATAATGATTATAAGGATAATGATGATGATAAAATGCTGAAAAGCTGATAATAAATTATAATAATGTTGGTGTGAAAATAATTTTTAAAAAGTGAAAGATAAAGCTGATAAATAACCGCCATCACCAGAAAGGAGGATCACTGATGACAACAGAAGTTGAAGGAGGAGGACAATGATGGATGTCGACAACAATAAATGTTGAAGGGAAGGAAGATGTTGAAGAGGATTTTCTTCATTAATATGTTTCTTGATAATGGTGAAAATTTGGTGTCGATGATGTTAGTGATGCTTCAATCATTCTTTATTGATATTTCCAGTTAATATTTCAAGATATATATACAAAAGAAAAGAAATTTGGTAATATGGTAATGATGTTTAGGATAATGATGGTGAAATAAAGCTGTCCAGATATTTAAAAAACTGTCATTTGCCCCATATATGATCATGATGTGCCTATACATGGTCATGATGTGATGTCATCATGACCATATTTAGGCATATCATGACCATATTTAGGCATATCGCATGGTTTTGTCATATAAAATTTGAAAGTGTGAAGAGGACTTGAGAATAATAATGATGCAGATAGTTAAAATAAGTGATGGTGGTAAAAATAATTTGACTAAAAAAACATTAAACAATAACAGTACCTGAGACTACTTAGCACTAAATCCAAAGAATTCTCCTGAAATGGTATAAACTCTTCATCTGCTTGAACCTTAATAGTTTCCACATCTTCACAGGTATGACTCTGATTCTGAAATTTAAAAAAAAATATAAAGAATATAATTAATTTAAATGCTAAACATAAATGTAGTGATGTGCCCTAGTAGTAAATAATGAATATATATCACTTACAAATTAAAGATAGCACATATGTAGGCAATAACATTACTTTATTTAAAATTCAGAATGTCTGTCTGTTGGAATATGTTTCTTGTTTTATTACTTTGGGAATATTTATGAGGTGCTCCAGAATTATCTGGGGAGTATTGATCATTGTACAGTTATTCCACAACACTGAAAATTTATATGGATTTTGTACATGAATATGCATCTTTCTACATATTAAACCTCTTAATATAACATACAATCAACTCAATTATTTCCAACAATAATTGTATTTTTACAAAGGTTAAGTCATTTAAAAAAACATTTAGTTAAATGCAAACAATATAACATCGTAGATTTATTAATATTTTGGCAAAATTTCAAATTTGTATTTTTCTGTACTACATTTTAGTAATGACGATGATGAAGCACCAACACCCACAAAAAAACAATTTAAGCAGGCTGGGTGAGAACCAAACTATTATATAGCAAAAACCTACTCCAACTTTCTTAATATATTCATGTTAGATTCTGGTCTAAATTTTTTTTTATTAAAATCATTTTGTAGTCAATCAGTCACCATAATGTCATACTTTAGGAAGGAACTGATAATATTCTATGGTTAAACAATCCATGACTCTCAAATTCTTATTTGCTTTAATAAATCTGTTTAATTAAAGCTTTAATTGGTTACACTGTGCTTTTTTCTGTCACACCCTATGAAACTTTGGATGATCTGACGTAATCACAACCGAAGAACGTGTTTCAACATCACCCTACAAAAGTTGGCGGGCAAAATTTAGGAAGCACGGCCTGTTGTTTACAACCGACCAGCAAATGGCATTATGAGGGCGAAGAATGTGTTGTGTTTAGGAAAATTTATCAAACCGAAAATGCATTAAAAACAATGTAAAAGTATCAATTTAATTGGTAATTAAATTTGCTATGTAGTACAGCCAAAAAAACAGGTACTGTACGTATTATATGTTAACTTTGTGTAGGCAGTCTTAACAAACCCACAAGGCTTTGCTATGCATATTTCATTGACTACGCCCTAGGTAGGCCTATAACAGGCTTGTTCAGAAAAACGTTCAATACACATTTTCTACAAACAGAACTGTACAGAAAAAAAAAACGAACATTATAGCCGATCCAGTGGTTGGGTGGTGTCAGTATCAGGGGAATGAACTGTACATTCGCTACACAGTTTTTAGAAATAGAATGGGCCACCAAGCATGCAGAAATAAAAATCACTAAATCAAACAATATTCATCACCAACTGATATTACAAGCAATGGTATGATTGACCAAAATCAGACACCACAAAGTATCTTTACATATATCGCTATATAATCATCCCAAACCATATAATATAAAGTATATACTTATAAAAAATAAAATTCAATAGGGTTCCTCATAGGCAGAAAACCTTTTTTTAATTAAATTGAATTTTTGCCTCGGGCAATCTGTTGTGGCATCAATAAACTCTAATAAACAATACAGCACTATTTGATTTGAAGTAATAAACAGGCAAAATTGATAATTCACTGCAGATTATATTAACTCCAGTGACCTACTTCAGAGAAAGTAGGCTATATAAATTTGTTTAAAAGACCGGAATTGAAAAAAATTATTTTAATATCAAATTATCCAACTCTGTCATGGATACTGGTTATGTATCAAATTAGAAAACCAAATGAAAAAAAAACCCACATAAAATTGAAAAAAACCAACTACAAATCATTCCTATTCCAAGAATGGAATATGCTTCAAGAGAATATATAAACAGCCAATCAGAGACAAGTAAGTGATGCAGATTAAGAAACTTGCTCCTTATAAGGCAGAAAACTAATTAAGTTAGAATCACAATAGCAGACAATCTCAATGATTCTCATAAATTCCAAAACATTTATAATGTTTATATTGCACCGAAGTACTTTTAAATTCACAATTACGGTATTAGATTGTAAGCATACTGACCTACTTATTAATTCCTTGTGCGAAAAAAAAAAACCACCATAAACGACATCAATTAGAATTTATTTACATTTCATCAGACAGTGACTGACTAGCCACTAACAGCACGTAATATACTCTATAGTATTATACTTGGTAAACTAAAGCCAGGTTCACATTGGATTAAAGTTACTTGGTCGAACTGATATGGTACATAATAAATTTGAGCAAAAAACAAATCCAATGTGAACGGAGCTTTTAGGTCTCATTATGTTTTAGAAGAGATCCTGGAATTTTGCATAGATATCTAGAGCTCTGATTCATCAACATTAGAGGGTTGGAAAACATATCCGAAAGGCAAGCATCTTAACCATTAAGCTATAGCTCCACTCCAGGATTTGGACCCAGGACCCTGAGATTAGAAGGCAAGCTTCTTAAGCTTGGTTCCATAAAAATCGCTACACTCTATCGCCTACTTTGTCAACACTGATTGGTCAGTTGAATCAGGGAGCAAGCATCTTAACCACCAAGATACAGCTCAACTCCATCAACACTGCAGGATTTGAACCCAGGACCCTGGGATTGGAAGGCAAGCATCTTACCACCAAGCTACAGCTCATTTCATCTCTATGTTCTCCCATAATGCAAAATCTCATAGTTATATCATACTTGTGTTCAAAAAAGTAAAATGTAATAACATACAGTAGGTAGACATACTATAGTACTTGCTTCTGAAAACTTTTTTTTCTATTTCGCAGATTCAATGCATAAACAATAAAATTACAATATTCAAAATAAAAATAAACTAATATAAAATGTTAGACCAGCTGATGTAAAACTCTGTATAATCATTATATTATATTATAAATATAATTACAATAGCAACAAAACAAATTCTAATAAAATAACAATATAGGCTCTCTGTTGTTTCACACTATATAGATAAAATTGTAGGCTAATCTATTCCACCAGCATATATCACTTACATTTTTATTTCAATACATAAAAATGTTGGATGGCAATAAAATGATGCTATAAATACAATATAAAATTAGAACAGCTACAACGTGAATTACATTGTATAAAAAAAAGGATATAAAACTATTATGACATACATAAAATATGAAGTTTATATAAATTATGTAATTATGAAAATGTAAATTAAAATGTACAAATACCAGTATATATCTAGACTATTTGACTACCATTGACATTTTAGACTAAATTTTGGCTGTCAACTACCGTAACTAGGCTAGCACTTTATTAACGTCGAAGTACACTGTACATTTACCAGATAACTAACCATTGTGTCATCCAGTGGTGGATCAAGGGATTTTGACATAGAAGGGGCTCAGGGAGGGATTTTCAGATAGACGGTCTAAGTAACTTAGCCCCAACAAGGTTGTGGCTGAAGCAAGAATAAATTCTGATTTTGGCAACTCTAGATGGGCGGAATGGCACTCTTAAAATTAAATTTTATTATAATTGTCTTTTTTTCTCCATTTTTTAAATAATTTTTTTTTTAATTTAGGAAGGGGGATGGTGAGTCGGCTGGGAGCGAGTTGGTTGGGCTGCAATCCGCCACAGCCATTAACAGCCCAACATTGCTGTTTGATGTCCACGTTTATAGCGTTTTAAAGCAGTGCACTCAATAATACTATTAGTAATTCAACAAAATGTCACTGAAATTAAAAATAGGAGAAAGTTTTAATTTTATTTTTATTATAGAAAGTATTATTTCAATATAATATTTATCTCGGCAAAGTATTGGTCAAGCGGCCACCTGACCTGCCAGACCGCTTCCGCCGCCCAAGTTAGGGTAGGAGATAGGAGATAATTAAAAATTGAGAATGCAGATCTGCTTTGCCTTGTAATATGCCTTTCGTGTTTGCTTTTTCTAAATGCCTGGCAAATTCAAATACACACAAGAATCGTATTTTTACAGGCAAATAAAAACCTAGATACATATTAAGTTACCAAAATCGATTTGCTTTTCATATTAAATTATGATAAATGAATTAGTTTACATAATCTTGTATTTGGTATTTACATTGTAAACTTATGAAGAGGTATAGCGAAAATCTGATGATGACAGTCTCATCAATCTGTTAACTGTCTCAGACACGATAAATCTTTTGAGCCCAGATTCAAGAAAATCGGGAACACTTTGACAATTGTTAGCTTAATTTGAATTGGTAATCACGATAATATGGAAAGTTGTATTTTACAAAAAAAAAAATTAAGAATTAATTAGAGTAGATAAAAGCAATGGATTAAGTAAACTGAATAATTCTTAAACTGGGTTACGGGGTCATGTGAAGCATCAAATTATAATTTGCGAAACCTGGCACATTCTGCATCATACAATGCTCGCAGTGAATCCATCTCCGTTTTTCGGAGCAGAAAGTCATTTGAAAACAATCTTGTGCTCACTTGTAGTCGCATTGCCTTCTCTATTGTTGTGCATCGGCTTACGACCATCGGGGCAATGCGTGTCTGGCTTTAGTCTCCATCTTCTACTTTAGGGTTCTCTTTTGAATGTCTCCTTTTATGCCTTCATATTTCAATCTTCATGAAGTAATAATTCAAGATATTTAATTCTCCAAAGTTATAACATACAGCATTTCAAACAGAAAAAAAAATTGAATTTGAAGAATCTGGGAGAGTCTAAGGAAGCAAGCAAGCATAAAACCAGCTGGAGAATTATTCAGTTTAATGTTAAAATTAAACTAATGTACCCATGTTTATTTATTTCGAAACTTGCTCCCTCCTTGATGCCAACTTGGCATAGACCTTCGATCGTGTCCTTAACTTGAGATTCCTTTTGTCAAATCATAGCGATTTAAAAGGTTACCTATTGTTACAATTGCCAAAATTTTTAATAATAAGTTGTATGTTTATTTTTTTTTCCGTATTGTTTTTTGATGTATTACAATAGGCCTACTGCTATTTTAATAATGGAAGACTATGGTTTTAACCTTTTGTCTGTTTGTTAGTCACCGCTTTGAATTTGATTGAAGTATACCTATATACATATTTATATAAAACCGATTTTTTTTTTTTTTTCTTTTACTGAATTTGAGGTACACCTATCTTTAATTTTAATAGTATACACTTTTGCTTCTTATTTAGGTTTGATGGAAATAAACAAAATATATACATAAATACATTAAAGGATATGTTTGATTGATTGTAATGTTTTATTTACTATCAAATATACATAGGTGATAACTGATTAGATTATTTAAAAATCATATGGGGAATAATGACTCATTGGTTGATGTGATACCATTGAGAAACTACTCATTTGAGTCATTGTAATTATTACAGATTTTGATGTACAAATGTGAATTGAGGCCACGGATAAATTATAGTATCATCAATATTTCCCAAAGAATGGTTTTATTTAAATTGTTCATAAATTCCCACAGCTTTGTAACGAGTCCAGGAATGAGTTGATTTGGTAATAGGATTGGAGTATTTGCGATGTACTCAGTTGAATTGTCATACTCAAGGGACATACAACATGGCTGTTTGCACTTAGTAATATTGTTGTAGTTATCCTCTAGGGGTAGATTCTCCACATGTTTAGACTTCATCCTGATGCTTTGGAGACAGTTTGTTTTATTTTGAATGTAGGACTGATTTTAGTGGAGGATGGTTAAGATTGCGGAAAGCTATTAATAGATTCAGAAGTACAAATACAATAACAATGATATCCGAGATTAAAGTGTGTGATAATTATAATTATAATGAAAATAATAATACTTTAATATTTTGTGTAGTGGGTTTCAAAACTATCTTGACTAAATTCCATCTTTGGTTGTTTTATTGTTTCTATTATTATTGAAATTATTGTTTTATTTTGTGTTATATTTCCTCCAGAGCAATAGTTCCGCTACGAAAGTTTTTCTAAAAACGTTATTAAAATTATTGATTTATGCAAACGTTAATAACAGATAATGTTTCCAAATTGTCTGTTAATGCCAATAACGCCCTGAACGGAGTAATTAGTAAACTGTAGGTTGGTATCAGGCATATCCATTTGTTTGTTTTGCGTTCCCTCGGGCTCATCAAACACGCTTTTGTCTACTTCATCTCCTGTTCGCGCCATAAAGGAAAGTGTCGTCCAAAGTCTCGTGGATTAACATACGGGCTCTGCATTGCTGCTGGGACCTCTATGGTGCGTAAATCCATTTTCGCTCTCCCCTCGAGATTGCCTGTGTCGCTAATTCATCCATCACAACCCGATGCTTTCATCAAATTATTTTGGCCTAAAGCGAGTCATCAGTGCTACTTCATGACAAAGCTTCTATATAGAGTGACATCACTATATTCATTGAGAATGGAGGCTTTCTGGAAATTTTACATGTTTAATCCATCTACTGAAAGACTAATGACGCTTTTATTATTCGGAATGAGGAAGCCATTTTTAGGTCATGGTCATTAAATGACTATATTTTCAATCTTGAAACGTATTTACCAGTTTTGTATAAAGTGCAATTCATAATGTCACAAACGATTAATAATGTATTTGATTTGGGAAAAACACGTCTTAGTTTGATTTTTCCTAGAATTAATAAATTAATTCTAAATTATTGTTATTAATAATTGTTAATGATTTTTCTTGTTTAAAAAATAGTTATCAATATGCTAATTTATCAATATTGATCACTAATATAGATATCAACCAATGAAAATTATTTACATATCACTTTTTAAAATAATAATCAAGATAAAGTAATTAACTAATTATTGATCTGCTTATCCTTTTTCTACAATTTTCTAGTATTTGTCAATAAATCCATAGTTTCATTATTTATATCACAATTCTTTCAATAAACAAATCTATCGGCATAATTAAATAAACAAGCAATCATCTTTTTAAATATTACTAATAATAATTAAATAACCATTAATTAAACATTAATTAAATATGTATTTATTTGTACATCAATCACAATAACATGTCAATCTCTTGACCTACCAATAATACAAAATTATTTAATTAATCAATTTATCAATAAATCAATCTCATCGATTTGTCAATTAGCTTCACCCACAGCTAAAGTGTCAATCAACTTGACTTGCACGCTCATCAAGAAAGAGCGTCTCTTACAACACATCATCAAACACCGACACACAGGAGTCATGGAACAATCAACGATTGTCGCATGATGGAACAATCAACGACTGTTGCATGATGGGATAATGATAAACATGGAACAGTCCATTATTTGTTTTATGAAGTTCAATGTATTGTTGGAACATTCAATGGCAGTAATGACGTAGAAAGTACGTCACATTATATAAAGTACAGTTGCACATCAATATAGATTTTATGTTTATTGGCTTTTTTTCTCAAAGTAGATTAGGTATTGCATCATACATTTTAAACAAGCAATTATGAATTACAATATCAAATATGAATATGTAATTATGAATAAAGAGTATCACATTACATAATATAAAACTTCAAATCATTTTAATTCTTATGCTTATCTTAGTTTTTGTTAGATGTACTGTTTATAAATTATACATATCAAAGTAAAAATTCACAAAAGCCAATATGAAGTTTAAATCGGTGTTAAGCTAAATCGGTTTTAAGCTAAAAAATAATATTTAAAATGCTTACTTTGTATAATTCACTTAGTTAAAGTTTACGTATAAGTTAAACTTACTGATGTTTTATGTACCAAAGTGGGTGAGGATGTTCCTGGGTTTAAGTAGTACTGACAATGATCCCGAACCATAAGTGTGAAGAAAGACATCCCAAACCAAAGTGACAGAGAGGATGCCCACGGATCAACAAATAAGAAAGAATAATCTTGAACTAAAGTGGGAGATAATGCTATTGGAATTATTGAGGAAGAAAAAATTATCCTGAACCAAAATGAGAGAGAGAATGATTGGGAAAAATTATGTTCATGAACCAATGTGGGATAAAGGGTGCTATGAACGAATGCATGAGACAGATAAGTATGCACCAGAGGGTAAAGAAGTGCCTAAAAAAACATTTAAAAAAGAAGCAGTTTGGCAGAGCGGAAACAGTTTGGTTTCCGAACTTCAAGGTCTGGGTTTCAATCCCTTGCTGTGCACTTTGCTTGTGCCATTGAGCAAGGCAAAATATATGCATTACTTCTCTCTACCAAGGAGTCTAAATGGGTACCTGGTGGGGTTGTCAGCTACTGCGCCAATATGGCAACACAACACAACACCAGGGAAAAGAGCGCTTCCAAACCTAAAAGATATGTGCTATATATATATATATATATATATATATATACTCTCTCTTATACACATATAT
>NW_022722535.1:776336-781459 GCF_011630105.1 Anneissia japonica
TCACCACCTATGAATCCACCCAGGTGTATCACCTAGGTAGGGGTCTGGGATTACACTAGAGTGGAGTCAGATGGTGATCCCTTGAAGATTTTGCATTTTTATTGAGCCAGTTTTATGTTTTTCTTCATTTTTTTAAAAAACACTTTTTAGTTTTGTGTGATACGCGCTATATAAGTATAACATTATTATTATTATTATTTATTATTATTATTATTATTATTAGTATTATTATTATCATTTAACAATAGTTCTGTGAAGCCCAATCGAACTATAATTTAATAAGAACTTTGCAAACGAAAATCAAATTACCTTTTAAATATTAAAGAAAAACATGAGTAACAATAATTTTGTTTATAATGCTAAAGCAGGTTACATAGGCATACTGGTAAAGAATATGGTAAAAAATGGATAGTACAATACATGCTAAAATTTCATGGATGTAGACATTCCTTATTGGTGTCGTATTGACTTAGTTTAGTGATTAACATGGTCAGAGGTTTATAATATTTGTATTCCATTATTAAGTGAACATATACATGCTTGTATCAGCCGCGAATACTGAAGTGGTACGTTCCATTTACCTACAGTATACTCTGCTGCTCCTTTCGCTGTACTGTTCTAACATAATTTGAATAATAAATTCTCACATGTGTTGCTTTTGTAGCGTGATAATCCTCTTCCAATATATTGTAGATTTGTACAATTGTTTTTTATGATATTTTAATAGACATAAATAGGAGCTCAAAATATGCCAGTAATAATAAGACATATAAAATAATGGTGCTACGATATATTTCGCATTTGGACAGCAAATCAGCACCAACATAAGGGCTTACTCAATTTATAATATAGATAAAGGCCCCTCTAAAGCCTCATTTGAAATAAACGCCTCCCTCAAATAAATTTCCTAAGAGTTTATTTTTTCATCAATTAAATGCCTCCCTCCCTAAATGACATTCTCAACACATTCCATACTCCAGTAGAATTACATTTTCCTAAACTGGTTAAGGATCAGTCTTTGTGATCATCAATATCACATTTTGACAGTAATTATGTGTTTGTACAGTACAGTAGTTCCACATTTACAGTGAAATTAAGGGGTGTCTGAGTATATATGGTATTTATCTTACACAAAAAAAAATAAAGCCTCCCTCAAATAAACACCTCTATCAAATAAACACCTCCCTCAAATAAACTCCTCTCAAACACCTTCTGAACAATGAACGCCCTGTGGGGTATTTATTCAAATAAAACCATATTCACAAAATAAATAATGATAAAGTCAAGAACAGACTCATTAATTTATTTTCAGAACTTTTAATCAACTACACATTATTTCAATTTCTTACATAACACAAAGTTCAATGACCAAAATATATTATCCTGCTTCACAATAAATTTGAATCAAACATTGAACTATTTTTGCATTTCATTCACGTCTTGCTATGGAGCTATTTTAATTAATTTTTGCATACATATTTAATAGCATACAGAAACATATGAGACAAAATCGACAGTGGGCGACATATTTACGGAACATAAATATATTTAATTATAGGAAAACCTATATTTTGCCGAGTCATCAGAATTCTGTCAGTGTTAAATGCCAATACAAGTGTCACAAATGAATTCCTTACGATTATTTAATCCAGTTTAAATATGAAATACATGAAAAATTAAATGAATATTCTATAAAATAAAATCTAAGACATACGCTTATAAAGCTAGTTGCTCCTATGCAGTTGTCATGTGAACATTGAATGCATGTGATGAGGAATTAGAAGTTGGATGAGTCGAATGTGAGTTGAAAAGGATAGCGTAATTAAGTTTGATAGATTTGTCAGCGATGAGAAGGTTTTACGGCAGGGTGGCTTGCTATATGCATAATTGCTTATGTTATTAGGAGATTAACTAAGGTGGCAGAGGAGAAAGAGGAGATGATATGCGAGATTAGGGGGAGGGGGGTTCACTGGAAAGGTTGCCACTAAATGTGTCTTGTTGGTGGATGGATTAGTCCGTGAGGAGTTTTCGTTGTCGGTTTGTCGGGGAAACGATCATCATGGAATTTTGGTTTTATAGCTTAGAAGTGTTGAGAACAGGATTATATGAGCATTTATATAAGATGGATAGCTTTAACAGAAGACGAACTCATTTGGCGTCAGTACAAGAAGGCCTTTGCCAAGTAGTGGACTGACCAAGGCTAATGATGACATACTGTAGATTGGCTTAGGAGAGATCTCATTGGTACAGAGTTTTGCGAACTTGCTGCCCACTATTAAAGATCATTCAAATAAAAATAAAATTTTATTCTTAGCCTGTTCGTATACACATATAAACAATTCCCGCCTTATATACATGATGTAATAACATAAACACACAAGATGAGACATAGACTGGAATACAATCTATTAGACTTATTTAAAACTCTTGCTCTCTAATTCATGGTGACATACAGTGGGGGCACCAAAGCTACCTGATGAGGGGTCGAAGATCCCTGATGTGATATTTAAGGTCTCCTATGGGAAGGGTGGGGGGGGGGAAATAGGTGCCAAGTAGATTCAAGTTAGCATCATTAAAAAACGACAGGGGCTGAAATGAACCACAACATCGGGGTAACCCCCTACTATTCCCGAAGATGCAATAAGATTTTCAAAGTGCACACAAGACAGATGTTTACTCTGCGCTTCCAGTTTTAAATTGTTGTTCTACCAACTGATCTCTGGGTAAGGAGAGGGTTGTAAACCAGCAACAAGGCTAAGGCTGTTGTTAACTTGCCCAAATGTAATGATGAGGGTAAAGTAAAGAATACAGTTTAATCAATGGCTGGTTTACAAAATCTTTTTCTATTCAGTCCACAAAGTAATCAGTCAAATATAACTTTCATAACAGTAAGTTCATCTCCAACAGAATATTGGATATATCATTTATGTACATATTATCCTGTATAGGTGATTAATTCACTGAGAGTTATAGAATTGGGCAGCCTTCCTTGACACATCTCCAATGAATGTACTTTTTATAATCCAAATTTAAATTTAAGTGACTATTGCAAAAATTTTACTGAGATGATCCATAAGCCATTACAAATACAAGGCTTGGTGGTAATGAATTGATTCTGTTTAAGTATCATTCGAAAATTTGTCGCTGAGGTGGCATGGTAGAATTATTTATTCAAAACTTTAACTGACTTTATCATTGCAAAAATTTTACTGAGATGAATAAATATCCATATTATTACAAATACAAGGCTTGGTGGTAATGAATTGATTCTGTTTAAGTATCATTCGAAAATTTGTCGGAGGTGGCATGGTAGAATTATTTATTCAAAACTTTAACTGACTTTATCAAGCACAATTCGCTTTTATTAATTAATTTCTGACAATTCATCTTCTACAAAAAAGAAAGTCAATTACCAGGCTTTATCTGAAATTAAAATGAATAATTTAGTATTTTTGTATTTAAATTAATTAACTGCAGAATCTTGTGGGTAATTTTGTCATGGGTATCATAGAGCATATAATCAAAATCCAATACTGGACACTTAGAAGCTTGCTGTATACTAGAGTATACAAGAAAGTTAATATGGATCTTCTACTCGCATTCACCATCCTCAGTTTACCTGCCGCACTGCGTTGTGGAAAACGCACTGCCCGTGATCGTTGTCATAATGATGTTCTCATAATGAAGAATTGCGTATAAACACACTTCTAATTTGATACAGCCTTTCTCGTTTCAGCAACACTAGTATTCAGGGGTGGATCCAGAGATGTCCAAAAAGGGGGGGGGGGGGGAAGGGCCGAAAGTGGGACCGATCGAGATAACAATACCCTAGGGGGTCCAGGGGAATTTTCCCGCGAAATTTCTGTTCTAGATGCCCGAATATATTTTTTTCTTTTTCTTTTTCTTTTTCTTTTTTTTTTTTTTTTTTTTTTTTAAATTTGTGGTGTTTTTTTTTTTGACTTTCCAAAAGTGGGGGGGGGCCCTCAAAATGCAACATTAGCTTAGATTAGCATTGGTTAAACCAGGGAATTCAAGATTTAAGATAACTTTAAAAATAATAGAAATTCATTTAAAATCAAACAGAAGTTAAGTAAGTACACGCTACCCAATTTTCAATATTGTCAAATATGTAAAAGCTTGAAAATAGAAAATATAAAGAATATCAATATTGTAACCTTTATCTTAATTCTCTTCTTTTCCCTTAAATATTATCACAATAAAAAAAAAATCTATGATGAATATATTTTTGTGAGCTATGAATAAAGTGTGCTTACTAAAAGTTCCCTCGATAAAAATGGAGATGAACACAAAGATTATCAATCTAATAAAATACAAAATCTAAGGTCGCTTTTGCTAGAATTTTCCAAGATTTAATCAAAATGTTACAATTGTGTATGACATTTTGCATCTAAGACTTGGTTTTATGAGTCGTAACATCCCTCTGTCAGATGCTAATGAATGTAAAGATTTTCTGATACACAATTAATGACGTTTCCATTTCTCTGATTTCTTTTTTAAGTAGATAATGTATATGTTTGTCGTTACTATGCGATTAGAATCAACACGGAATACTCCATTGTAGACAGATGCATCTCTTTCGATGTTTTGAAGGTGTCGTGTGTTGTTCAACTTGTAGGTCAATGACCACCAAAACTCCAAATTGGTATCGTCGATGTAATAACAACCTTAATGCAGTACATACATGATGAACGGAAGTTTATTATTAATTCTAATATCTTCCAGAATCTTAACCAATCCTTTTCTTCTACATTAAATGCTATTTTAATGATAAAAACAATTTTATCCAAGAGATAGTCCTGCATGCTTAGTAATAAGACTGGATGCTTTGAGTGCATAATTACATCTAACTAATTCTAGCAAAACATTCTTATTTTGTTTATTGACAGGCTGTTTCTGTAATGACATCTTGACCTCCCAACTTATTTCCCTTCATTTTTTTTCTCTCACTCTCTATCTCACAAGCTTTTTTCCTAGGACACTGTGCAATATTGAACTATATAAATACATATAAATATAGTATATAAGTATATTATAGAAATATAAACATATATATATATATATATATATAAACATATATATATACTGTATATATATATATATAT
>NW_022722535.1:781472-822313 GCF_011630105.1 Anneissia japonica
TCATTTATTTTACAGGACTACATTCGTTGAGAGCTATGCTACGCGATGTATTAATGTCCTTTATTAAACACTGTATTTACCTTTCTTTGATTATTTATTATATATAATTTAACAGTGTTAACGGCTATCTTGATTTATATTATATATATATATATATATATATATATATAATGAAATATATTATATATATATAGAAATATATATTAATATACAGTATAAAAAAATATATTACATAAAAAATTAATAATTATATTATATAATTGTAGAAATATAATATTTTACAAGTCTTATATTAATATATTATATACTACATTCTAAAATATTTTTATACATCTATATAAATATATAAAAAAATAAAAACTTATTATATAAATATGTGTATATGATTCAAGTTTACCACAATATCTTTATATGTGTGTGTTCATTAAGAACATCTATCAATTTCAAAAAAATAAACAAACCAACACCAACTGGCAAAAATTCTATTTCTATATTCAGTAGGTCACATGTAGTTTGGTATAGAATTCATTATTCCGGCAGGTGTTAACATAACTATTTGATCAAATGTCAGCTAGCACTGCTGTATTTCATTTGATTACATCATATATGAAGATCTGTCAATTTGCTTGCCGACAAATTAAATGTTACCCCGTGGACTTCGGCACATAGCACATCATGCTTGTAAACGTGAGTAATAGTCAAAGCGAGAATTAAAAAGCCAACCCTCCAGTGCTTTTGATTTTCCGACAGCAAGTGTGTTGACGAGCAAACGACTCCTTCTACACGTCACACGGCTGAATTTCTCTTCTGAGAATGTCATCGTAAACCCTTAACAGTATAATTCAACAAGAACCGACAAAGGCCAAATAATCGGACCATTGTGTCAAAATATATTGAAGCATCAAAATAGTTGATTCTTTTGGAAAAACTCAAGTGAATAGCGTATAGGAATGGTGGTAAATGGTGGCGATGCATTTTAGCAACGTCAATGAGTTGTAATAAAAGAAAGAAGCGAGAACAAAACAATGATTTTTTTGCATACAAGATAGTGTTTCTATTTTTAGGTCCAGTTTCCTAATTTCCATGTTGATCCAACGTACTACTTTCAAAACACTACTTTCAAAACAGAATTTTTTTTCTTATAAAGTGTTTCATATGGGAAAAGATTTTGCCATATTTAGTTCAAGTGTAATAGAAGTAAATAATAAGGATAACTGAATGCTGATGATGATCAGAACTAAATAATTTACATAATAACAGTCACCAAACAGGGCTCATAGGCCTATATATTTAGGAGGATAAAATTGTAAACTTTTACCAAAAAATCTGTTTTTTTAACTAAAACCAAATTATCAAACCAGAATTATCAAATTACTCTCTTCTTATCCTATCTGTTTTTTTTTTTTTAAACTTTCAACTTCATATTTTCACTTTTCAAATTAAAAAAAAACATATCAGAATTTATACCCGTGCTACATAAAACTGATACGCTAGCCATGTTTAGCACAGTTCAATTACCAGAGACTTAGAGCTTAAAATAGAAAAGGTAGAGAAAAGAGCTTTTAGAATAATCTTGGGCGACAATTATAATTTCTATAACCATGCTCTTGTCAGGCTAGAAACTGATTCTCTTGAGTTAAGACGTGACAAATTACTTGTTAATTTTGCAGAAGAAATAGTTGAGAGATGCAGACACCTTTTTCTACCCAGCCAACATACTGTTTACATTTCAAGATCAAATTGCCGTGTCAAGCTATGGCTGTTGTTGTGAAATGAATCCGTTTGTAAATGTTGCCAAGTTTCAAGATCAACAAGCTACGACTGTTTTGTTGCAAAATGGATCGATTTGTGAAGTCGGTTATGCTCTCAACAGTTAAACTCCTAATTGAATGTATTCTGAAGTTTTCTTTTGAGATGCAGACACTTTTTTCCCACCCAACCAACATAATACAAAGTTTCAAGAGCAACAAGCTACGGCTGTTTTATTGCAAAATGAATCGATTTGAAGTCGGTTATTAATTGAATGTATTTTGAAGTTTTCTTTTGAGATGAAGACACTTTTTTTAACACAACCAACATGTTGATAAGTTTGAAGACCAACAACCTACAGCTGCTCTGTTACGAAATGGATCGGTTTATGAAGTTGGTTATCCCCTCAACAGTTAAATTCTTAATTGAATGATTTCGTTATTTTATTTTGTTTTAATTAAATCATCTCCTGAAAAATGAGCAAAAACAAAAAAAAACAGTTTTGAAATTAACTTTCCCATTTTTAAAGATTTTTTCAATTTTACCATCAAAAATACATTTTTTATTTATCAAAAATGGAAAACTGAAATTAGTGTACTGGTATTTAAACAAATTAACCAAGCTTTGTATAAATTATAATTAAAAGACTTTTTCATATATTTTTTAATTTGTTTGTACTACTGTATAGCATGATGTTTTTAATTATAATACTTGGCAAGTTTAAATTCGACATGTTGCCCGGTACTCTTTGTAATTTAAACATCATAATAAATAAATACATTAAACATTATGAATATGGGTGCTCTATTACCATTAACATCATTCTTTAATTTCTAAATTGTTAGGTATTCAACGTTGTAACGGTAATATATTTGAACTGTTACCTTGTAGTCTTTGTGATTTTAAACCATATAAATACAGGTAAATAAATACATTAAATATTTAAATATGGGTGCTATATAAACTTAAGTTGCATTAAAATTATTCCTTAATTTCCAAATTGCTATTCAAAGTTGTGACAGTAATAGCAAGTTTAAATATGAACTGTTGCCTTGTACTCTTTGTGATTTAAACCTTGATAAATAAATATAAATAAATAAATACATTAAACATAAAATTACAGGTGTTGTATAAACTTCGGTTGCATTAACACGCTGGCTGCCAGCGACGAGCATACTCGTCCACAGGGTGTTTCTGAGGGTGCCAGGGACAAGTATACTCGTCAAAATCAGGGTAACATTCTAGGGTTTATAACTTTGTTAAACGTTGTAGAACCACAGACTTAATAGCTGGTAGTTCGGGGAAGATACACCTAGATGATAACAAACAAATGAGGTATGTATGTTTGTTGTGTTACGTTGCCGGTAGTACAATCGTGCAGCACAAGTGAGGGTGCCCTTCGAACATATACCAACCCACGCAAAAAGCGGACGAGATAACTCGCAATTGGCATAGTCAATAAAAAGTGCTATCACAGTGCTTTCGACGAGTTTACTCGTCCCCTAATATTTTCCCGCCAATTTATTAGACATCATTTTGATGACATATGACTAGATAAAATTTCAAAAAAGTATGTTTGTATATGTAAACTTATTTTGGCACACGGGAAGGATCCTTGAAAAAAAGGTCTGGCAGTCAACGTGTTATTAAACATTATTCCTTAATTTCCTGCAGTATTTGGTGTTCAAAGTAGTAACAGTAATAGCAAATTTAAATTGGAACTGTTATCTTGTGCCCTTTGTGATTTTAAACCATAATAATTATCAGTAAACAAAAACATTAAACATATAAATATGAATGCTTTATAAAGTTCCATTGCATTAATATTATTCCTGAATTTCCAGATTGGTATTCAAAGTGATCTGATAATTTATTATTTATACTAAAAATACTATGTCTCCAAATATTCATAAATATTCATAATATCAAATCAGTTTGTTACAATTGATGTCCAAAATTTTATATCGTGTCAGCTGGTTTTAATCTTATTATCATCATTGCCTCACTAGACAAGCAAGCAACTACAAGGCTCTCCACATTCATTACTTATTCATAAAACAAAATTAAAATGAGTGGAAATGATAAAAACAAGGCCATAAACTATAGTATCCACTTTATAACTTACTTTAATTGGAAAATTTGCAGACGACATGGTTTTGGACATTTAATATTAATTTACATAGGATAATTATAGTACACGACCAACTCCTTGGGCCCCGTAGGTCTAAATAGGTAAAGTGCCTCGTTTAAGAACACAAACTAAATGCCCAGCAAAGGTTCGAATCCCAAACCTTGTGGGTTAAAACACCGAAACGCAACCGCTGCACCAAACCGTTCCGATTACCGGTACCTGAAAATGACTAGCGTTTCCTGCTTTAATATTCTACAATTGGTCATCATTATCTTTTTGAAAACAATTTTTTTATTGGCAAGTCCGGTCTAAATTAATTTGGATTAATCCATAGATCATTCATTTTAAGATATTCAATGGCAGCATCTGTCATTACAGAAATGAAAAACTAATTTCAAAATGAAATATGAATATCATTTATTTAAACTCCACCAAGATTACTACATTTCTTAAGTATATATCAATTTAATGTTTTTTGATTAAATATCATATATATTAAGCTATTTATCCTTTTGGTTATTTTTTTTAATAATCTCCAACCCTCCCTTAGAAGAAATTTTTTCTACCAAGAGTAACTGCTGTTTCTCTAACACATGCTTCCCTCAGGAATAATTTTCTTCAATTAAAATTCAATTAAATTTTTATTTAATACGGCTAGTGCCATCAAGGCTACCCCCTCCGCTTGCTTTAGAATTCCTCCTTAAATTCTTCTTCCAGGAGTTTCCTTTATTCCTGGAAGTATTTCCCCTACATCCCCATACTTCAGTAATATTCATCCTCCTTTCCTATGTCTTTCCTCATCCATGGGGATATTTTTTGTTTCTCCCACCCTGGAAAGTGCTCCTGCTTCCTCATCATTCCCAAATGACAATTTCCCTTCTTCATCCCTCACTTTCACTACTGTATTGCTTATTAAAGCCCCATACCCAACAAAATTCCACTAAAAAAAGAATTTAATTTTTTTAGAAAAAATACATATGCTTTACTCTAAATATTAAAAAAAATATTGGAATAAATTTTATTTTTATGTAAAAGAATAAAAAAAAAAAAGAGACTATTTCTCGTAGGAGTTTGCCATTTTTTTGACGACTTCTTCGTTACCATGCAAATTCAGAGGTTGCAGATCACATCCGCTGGAATGTTCTCACTTTTGTGTATTTTATATTCTTTAAAGTGCACCCTCTCTATTGAGATTAGTTTTTGTACTTCGCATCTCGCACACTGTGGTCAATCGAGTAGGCCTGTGATATGTTTGTTTGTCAAAATCTCAATCAGAATAATTTTTTTTTAACAAATTTGAAATAATTCCTATGAAATATTATATTTCACTAGTGTCAATACTAGCAACAGAAAATATCATGTCGGCCATTTTTATGTGTGATAACAGAACCTAAATCAAGGTAAAGCAAGGCCTAGATTTAGCAGTGTTTTCATGCTGGGAATGGGGCTTTAACATAAACTAGCCCTTCATAAATCTACCCACCGTATTATAATCAACATAATAATTGTATATTACTTAATCCTCCCTGTCCCCACTCCAACATAAGGCCACAGAGGAGGCATACAACATTTTATCTAGGCCTACTTAATCAAAAGCTGGTTTATCTGTTCACTTAAATTTCAGTAATTGAGGGCAGCATAGCTATTTTTCAAATTGAAAATGCCAATGCCGATACAGAGGATAATTTATCAGATTTGTTTATTTTAATGATTTTAGAGAATGTGTTTACAATTTGAATCCGAGACCAAAGTGCGGAAGGCGTTCAATACTTTGATATGGACCCCCTTCTACTGGCAGCTGTACTGTCAATGAGTAATGGCCCTTAGTACAAGTTTAAAGAAAATGTTAACTTGAATTAAATTGTCTTGAATTAAGAAACAGATGTTCACGACATTACTGACATACATCAATTTCTTAAACAATGTCCTTCATACATTCAATCTGACCGAAATAAATCTATTCAGCTTTCTCTTGCTATATAGAATTTCATAAACACACAATTGCATGGTGGAATGTAATCTCCTAAACTAACACTAATGGAGTGGAGATGGTGAAACAAGGCAGAAATCAAAAGACCCGAATACAAATATGAAAACAATATGAAATCGAATGAGATATGAACTGAACATGTGCGAAATCATAAATTGGTAAAATTTAAGACAGTAATATTACTAAAATATGAATCAAATTACATAGAAATCAATGATTTAAATACTTTTTGTGCAACATACTAGCATTAAGGGCTTGGTAGACAGTTTCTCATCCAAATTTTTTGATTTAAAAAAACAAGGACAGAAGAGTCGTTCTTTTATGCACTCAGCTTTTAGAAGAAGTTGTAATGCTTATCATCAAATCAAATATACACAAGCCATAAGTACATGGACATAAAAAGTTAAAAGATTAATAATGCGACTCAAGGGCTCAAATGCTAAATCCACAAAAAAAGGGGTTTCACATTTGCCTACTGAGATGAGTATGGTCCGGCTTAAGATTTGATGTTATTTGAGGACTAGGCAAAGTTTCCTCCCACCTCCCTCATGTAATTGCAAGTGGTATTCAAAAAATTAAATGCAGATATGTAGCTACCTAAAACCTCTGTTTTAGGTAACTAGAAAAAAAGGAAAGCGGGTTAAGACGAGAAACTAAGTTAATCTGATTTTTGTATACAGTAATAAGATTTGAATAGGTTTAAACTGGGTTGAATACTAGAATACATTATATTACTTTCAGATTGACACGCAGCAAAACAGAGCATCAATTTTGCTTCAAACCCTAAGGCGACAGAGTATTAAGACATCAGTTCCATGGGCTTAGAACCAACTCCCATTACCTATTCAGGACGTGCTTCACCTGATAGCACAAATAAAGACATAAAAAACCTTTCTTTTCTTTTTTCACTAATTATATTTGTTTCAAGTGGACTGCTTATTCTCTACAATTCACTTGAGGGATGGTGATGGTGCCTGGAAAATAGAAACTAAGGCCTCAAGCTAAGGTGCGAATTCAAAGGTCAAGATGCCCAGGTACTGATAATAGGGCGCTTTCGATTGCACGACGACAGTAGAACGTAGAATGTAATGACGTCACTAAAAGTTATCTGCACATGCGAGAACATTAAGTTCCCCTCGTCGCATGGATTCAAGGACGTAATTTGGCCAAATCTATGTATGCAGAGAACGTAGGACGCCCAGTAGGACAGTCACGCATGAGTGATTCCGTTATAGCATCGCGTCGTTGAAGAAATCGAAAGGTCCCTAGTGTAATAGAGGCTACAAATTGGGACCTCTGAGAGAGTTTATTGAAGTGTTTACATTGTTCTTAAGGTGACCGTATTTTACTTGAAACTATGTTAATTGATAATTTTCCTCTAACTTTATCTTTTTTCTATTTCTTTTGAGACAATTTCTGATTGCATTATTATTTATTATAACTTTAATCTTTATTTATTCCATCTTTATTACAACTTTATTCATTAAAACTTTATACCAGATGACATACTCAACAAAGGAAGGTTTTCAAGATTTGGATTAAATTATAAAATACTAAAAATAGTTAAAATATCAATTAAAAAGTATAAATTATATTTAAAATGCCATTTAAATGTCATTTAAAATAAAAAAAGAACAATGCTTCCGCAAGGTTTACAGACGTACTTAATAAAAATTGTAGGAAATCCCTACTTCTGTTACTAGGGGCTTGGTTCCTGCTCACAGATATATGTTAACGAATGACATTTTTTCTTAAAATATTTTCCATGTATGGAACCACAAGATTACTATTGCGACTTCAAATGATTATTTTTTCATTTTTGAAAAAAAACATGCATAATCATTAAGATATGGTGCAAGTTCTTGAAGTATTTCAAAGTTAATATTAATAAATGATCTCTCTACAGCATCTGATTCTGAGACTTTTCCAGTTCGTCTAACTTAAGCCATCATTAATCGGTACTCAAATGGACTTTGAAAACTATTACAAATTGTAGAAAGCATTTAATAAATCCACAATTACTATTATTATACATACATCAAGTAGATAAACAAACATACGACTTTAGTCCTAAGTACCTGCTTTCAAAACATTGCCCAAAACTAAAGATTATCCATATATTTCAATAGATTTATATACAATCCATCATGATTTTAAACGCCTAATCCCATGTGCGTCATTAAATCTGAGTGTCATGTGATCGCAGATACTTGGGATCATGATGATGACGGTAATTGTAGAGGAAGGGGAAAGTATTGAATCATCAGTATGTTAAATTGTTTACTTTACTTGAGTTGAATTTCAGATGAATTATTAAAACATTAAACAGTAATGGACCAAGCTCAACTTGCCACCTGCCTCTAGGCTTAGCACATGACAATGTCGAGGATCAATCACATACATCAACGTGATTATGTCACATGACAATGTCATGGATCAATCACATACATCAAGGCGATTATGCCATACAGAATGACAATACCCATGCATCTATTTCTAGATTCTTTGTATAAATATTGCTTATAAAGGCAGAACTCATGCAAACTTTTTATTAATTATTTGTTAAATATTTAAAATCTTTCAAGTAATTTCAGTGATAGAGGAAAGATGAAGAAAGAAGAAAAAGTAAATAATAATAAAAACTGATGGCAATGGAGGCAAGATGAGAATAACTATGTAGAAGAAAAAAGTAAAGAATCATACATGGGAAAAAAATGAAGGAAAAAAAAATTGATAGCCAAGACTTGCAAATGGCAAGATATATGAAGATATATAATTATTTATTTATGTGTTCTTTCAAACCAAGTTCAATGTCACATGATTTATCAATTAATTAAAAATCATAGAAAACCTTCAGAAAAATGCATTCTAATGGCAAAAATCACAAGATTAATAAATAATAATAAAGGTCTTACATAACGCATACTGTAGGGCCCGCTATGTGATTACCATTATTACCCCCGGTCATTGGATCAAGCACAAATGGAACACATACTTAGGTTCTTGAGAAGAATTCCATGTTGCAGCTGTAATCAGCGTATTTTGTGTGAACCTACCAGCTAGGCCACTTTTACTCAGTCGGTAGAGCAATCAAAGTGTGCTGCTAAACTCTGCAAACCCTGCAAGCCTCCAAAAACCTCTCGTAAATGCCTACATATCTAAATCAGCGTTCCGCAAACCTTTGGCTCACAACCAGCAGACCCCTTAGGCACAGATGTGTAAGTCGGGAAGACCCAGACCTACATCATGCATACCTCATGCAACGCATTTCATTGTATTTTACCCGCCCTGGTTTTAGTATAGTTGTCATTAAATTTTGATTAATTATATTAATAAAATATTATCGTTACATAGTCAATGGTCAATGGTTGTGCACTTAACATTAGTCTATGCACTCTCCAGATCAACAAAAAAGGGAAAAAAAATACATG
This sequence comes from Anneissia japonica, assembly GCF_011630105.1. Taxonomy (NCBI): domain Eukaryota; kingdom Metazoa; phylum Echinodermata; class Crinoidea; order Comatulida; family Comatulidae; genus Anneissia; species Anneissia japonica. The sequence goes on from NW_022722535.1 coordinate 790,774, forward strand.
AATAATAATTGAAACAGAAAAGTAGTAGAAAAGAAAAGCAAACAAAAAGTAATAGAATGGAAAATCAACACAAAAGTGAAAAGAAAACAAAACATGTACAAGTTTAACACTGATTATTATTTTAAAAACTCATTTATATGTGTAGGGTACTAATGCCGATATAATGATTGTGAAAGACTAGAGCTACTGTATAATGATTTCTGTTAAGTTTGACCCATGACCCATCAAAATATTTTGGCAACCCACTAGTGCATCTCCACCAACAGGTTTTTAGTAGGTTTAGCAATACCTCAATCAAACGATAAGGGTCTTAAGTTATAATACTAATTGAGACAATTTAATCTTGTTGATAAAGATAATTCTATTGATATTTATTATGATTCGTTTAGAATGTTTAAACGTAAAATTAAGTTATATATTTAGATTTTTTTTGTGTGTGTAATTGTAACTAAATTTTTCTTTATTGTTCTCTTTGTTTTATGTTATTCTATTCTTAAGTGGCAGGCTCCCTGCTGTTTGATTGAAATGAAATAAAATAAAATTTAAAAAAAATAAAAAAAATAAATTTTCTTGAAAATATTATTCACTATTCACCATTCTAAATGCAAATGCAAAATATTATGTCATAAAATAAATATTACAGTATATATAAAAATTAAACTGTGTAATATTGATAAAATAGTCATGTAATCATTATGGGAAAAAAAATGTATACCTCATAATTTCCATTATGACATTCAAATTCAATTAAATATTAATGCATCAGATATTTTAAATTCATTATTAAATATGGTATTCCATTTGGATATTAATATCTCCAATTTGGGAGTCTATTACTCTGGAAGAATATATGAAATTGCTGCAGTTTTAAAGTATCATACAGTCCCTACTGAAATCTAAAACAGCATTCTAGTAACAGTTCGAGGATTCAAGTTTCAATTGTAGATACTTAACATAGAAATAGGATCACTGAATTAATTGAGAAAATTGTGTTTTATATTCCTTTGCTTTCATCTACATAATGTTTGAAATATCAAGGGTTATAGACATTCACTGGGGGACAATTGTAATTTAGTACGTTATCTGAAAGCGCTGGGCTTTTTTTATCTTTTGTCTTCTTTGGTTGTTTCTCTGGAATGAAGATGGCAATTTGATGTCAGAATGTATGATACTATAAAACAAATCATGGTAAACTTATGATACATTTGAATGAGGTTTGTCCCTTTTTTTGTGAAGTTCATGACCTCTTCACAAATCCCTTTGATCTACCCCTCCCACATATTTGACAGATGCCATCAATCTGTATTCAAGGCATGTCATTTTTTTTTAAAGTTTAATTTAACAGTCTCTGATAGGCCAACCAACAGCTACTCAAGATGTATCCTTTTGGTCAAGTGGGTGAGATTGATCATTTGCCAGGCAAGATTGATCATTTGCCAAACAGAAAATTGTACGATAGTTGAAGATCATAACTTATTATTTAAATTTACCATTCTATTTCAGAATATAAGGTAGCCATAGACAATATATTCCATACCAGAGAAAAACAAGAATAACAAAAACACTATACGACAGCAAATAAAACTAAACTATAGTCTATTTGTAAAACAAAACAGGGTTTTCCTCATTGAAATGATGAAATTATAAAGTAAACAAAACCAGTAAAATAAATTGTGGCAAAGACAAGCCAATGTTTAGTCATTAATACAAGGTTAAACAATAAAATAAATTTATTAAAGATAAAAAAAAAATAATTTTCGTTGTCAAGTTGCAGGGTTTAAACATACAGCTGTGTAATAGCAGTATATGAGCATTGAATCAGCCTTTATAGTTTACAATTTTTGAGAAATCTCAGAGACCATCTCCAAATCATTGAAAAATATTGTTTTAACATTGAAAATGGGGAAAATCAACATAACATGATGTATAGATATATAAGGGTTAGGGTTAAAAAAATATGTCATTTCAACATGTTTTGGCCATTACCTCCGAAACATGATTTGTAAGGATTGACTGGTTTGGCTGGTCTTCACCACACTTAGGAATAAAAAAATAATTATATGAAAAAAAAACACAATGATACAGAGACTCAAACTAGGGGTGCAAACCATAGGCTTAGCCAGCGAGCCGTAGGGCCGTCCAACAATTATTTAGGACGGCCACTTTTACCGTGACAGCTGGATGGCTTGGCCTAATCAGCTTGGCCTAGCCTAATTGGGCCTGGTCTACCTTTAGCAAATTCTTTATATTCTTCAAATCTATGGAATGTTACATTAACCTAAATCATATTTACGTTTGATAAAAACAACCTCTATTAATTGAATGTTTTCATACCAATATTCGGTGGGGAATCCCAAAAATGTAAGGGTTAACCATTGTCTACCCGGCGAAAAGTTCACTTACAATACGCGTCGTGTTTAAAACATTATATACCCCGCTGAGATTCAAATTCCCCCGACATAATATTGTTGGTGTTCGTAACTCTCTGGTTATATTTAATTCATGAAAGTTAAATTTGATTAGTCAACAAAATACAGTAGGTCTAGTCCTATCTCTCGATTCGGAGGACCTAGAGTAGAATTTACACTAGACTAAGGCGAGAGATTAAGATGCATCTGCATAGAATGGAAACATTATGTTAATGTAGTCGTGCACAATCTATGTCTCTGAAATGTCTTTGTGATAGCTAATTCAACACTATTCCTTTAAAGACAAAATTCCAACATTTAAACACTTTTAAATGCTCTCTAAAGATCATAATTTTCTTCTTTTTTTTTTCTTATGTTTGGGAGGGGCGTGGCCCGCCAATCGACCAAGGGCCATGCCCACTGGCTTCCATTTTGGATGGCCTATTTCGTTTTTCTGGCTAAACCCCTTGTGCAAACCGACTGGTGAGGATGAAGTAGAATTCAATATAACCCAAACCTATAAAGGTCAGTGGATATTTAATCTACCTACCTTGCGTAAATTTTATAGGTTGAGGGTGAAGAATGTTTATGCTTACTAATAATGTATTCTATGATTGTTCTTGTATTTTTTTTTGCATTCATCAATTTACCATGTTTCTGACAGTCTTCAACCAATTTTTAGAGTATGTTTAAGATATTCCTCATTGCATTTTACTGTATTCTCATGCATTTGTTATCCATTGTCAATTCTCTTCTCATTTAGTGTATTCAAATTATCGAAAAGTAATCATGCTTCTACAAAATTTAACATAAATCATATTTATAAGTCATGACAGAAGGAGTTTGCATAACATCCACTAGGAAAAATCATGCATTATGCAATATATTTCCATAAATGTCAAACAGGAACAATTTTCTGCTTTTCAGAAAAATTTTCAGCCCATTTGTAGTTACCGGTAATTATTATAGTTTTTAAGAAATGGTACATGAATCAGAACAGTTGGAATTGACACTATTACTAGAAATAGACTAGAATTGTTTGATTGTTTATCACTAAAAATAAAGCTAATATTTGTAAGTGCATCCAGAATTCATTAAAAGTTTTCCAAGGCAGGTAGCTTTTGTTGTGATTGGTCAAACCAAATGACCAATCAGGTAATTCAGATTTAATTTGTCTTCTTTCCTGGTTGGCAGGTCATTCACATATTACTAGTACTACGTTATACTCTCGCATGTGTTAATTAGTGCCTACAATACTTGTGGGACTGTACTTACCTTTTTGCGCGACATACTTTTATATTTCCTATTTATAACACACTTTATGATTATTGAATGGAAAGAGGTTTTTCCTCTTTGACATTCCAAGGTTATATATTAGTTCAATTTTGTGATAAAGTTTATCATTTTTACTTACAAGCATTTTCTCTGAAAATTCACACTGGTAGAGTGTACTGACAAGTTCCTGGAAAACGAAGAATTGATTAATTGATTAACTATTTAAGAATAAAATTCAAAATATATAACAAACTTGAAGTAATTAAAGCCATATATGATTACCATGACAGAATTAAAAATCCATCAAGAAAAATGTCTTGATTGTTTACCTGTATATCAACTATTCACAAAACAATCCATATTTAAAATAGATTAAGGCCTATTTCAGACTAGGTCGGGTAGATAATCCCAGCTCAACTTACCGGGTTTATGTACCTTCCAGTCTTAATTAGGTGACTTATCTCAAGCCGGGTGTTGTTCCTATACTAGCGTGCCACCCGGTTTAAATTTTCTACACAGGACTTTAATCGCTGCGGGGGTCCTCGGATAAAAAATTAACAAATCAGCATTCAATTATGTCTGCTGTGAGCGAACGTACATCACGTATGCACATCTCGTACGCAATGTTTTACAAATCATTTCCTGATTCCGGTTCATAAATATGTAAATTCTCACACCTGGCTAATTCAGCTGGTCTGAACGCCCGGCAAAGTTAAGCCAGGCTTAACTTTGAGCCAGGCTTAATGTACAGTAAGCCTGGCTTATCTCCAATTCTGAATGTAGCCTGTAATAAATGAATGATTAAAAAAAAAATGAAATATTCATATTAAAATATCAATATTCAAAATTGATGTATAAATATTCTAATGAAATTAATGCTGATAGAAAAAAATCAGTACACTGTTGATAAGGAAATTCAGTTGGAAATCATCCATAAAATTCAAATGTTTGTCTCTTTCTGTATAAGTTAGTCTGCAGCAAAAGTGCACAATGGACTAATCCACTAAGCCCCACCCCTTATATTGTTGCTAAGGTCCCATGTATTCCTGGCCTTGTTATGATTGGTCAGTTGTTGAGTTTGATTGACAGTACTCTGGAAAGGTGCATTGTTATCGATCTTTGGTCCCTTAGGGAAAATATTCCAAATTTATAGCAATTTTTTTGGTCAATTGTTGCACAGTTTCTACTTCCTACTCATGTTCTACCGCCATGATTCAAGAATCAAAATTCAAAATAACTTTATTGCAAATTTAAGGAAAATTTGAAATGTATAGAATAATTTAATGTAATAATATTAAAAATATGTAAAATATTCAAAATACTCCAGTTAAATTAGTTAAAATAAGGAAGCAGGAGGACACATTACAATATTAACATACAAAAGGAAAATGTATAAAATTTTAAAAACCAAAAAAAATTAAAAAGGGGATAAATAAGGGAGACATACAAATGAGCAATTATATTGAGCTGAGTATAATACTGGATGGAATGGAATACTCCATTCCAGAACATAAAGGTTGACAAATTTCTCACAGGTCTACTACCGTACGTGAGTACCCCTTGAAAATTTAACTCCCGAAAAGATTATAATTTTTGCAAAACAATCATTGAAGCCTTTATGATGAGTTCATACAAGGCTATCACAGAAGGCTATCATACTGTAATTATTCTCAAAATGAGAATGGAGAAGTATGGTCCGAAAGTACAGTTGAAAACACATTCTATGGTAATTTTGTCCTTGTATTTTTTACTCATGAAATGTTAATGTTGGTTTGATTGTATTCAACAAAACATATAGGAAATATAATATCAAAGAATAAATAATACAAATAACTCTTAGTTTAATTGCTTTTAAGATTTAGCATTTCGGAATATGTTGTCCTCTACTGATATAAATATTAGAGCATTGAACTGTATAACCTCAACTGTATAAAGTTATTTTCTGCAATTTTTTCTTATTTTTTTCGGAAATTAGTTCCATTACCACAAATATAAATAACCATATAAAAATACTTTGGTGTGAAAAAACATTGGCTATTGTTACACTAGTCGTAATTCAATTTCTAATCCTGATTGGATGTTAAATTGTCCTAATCTACTCCATACATACAACATCAATTCAGCATTAGGATTGACAGTTGTAACAATAGCCACAGCAAAAAAGTTTCTGAGATAAATATTTCAAAGATAGGCCTATACCCATTTGTTCATTTTTTTTTTTAAAGTTCAAAGGTCAATTTTAAGTACTTTCCCTCTCCAAAATGGCAGAATATTTTAGGTGTATATTATTAATAATCATCTGAAAATCTTTTGTTATTAAAAGATGAACCAAGATTTTCCTATCTCTTTTATCTTCCTTTACGAAAAAATCCATTATTTGCTTTAGTTTTAAAAAATATTTCTCATTTCGGATCCTTTACGTAATTTTGATAGATGTTTCCCAGAAGGACTCACTTTTAATTTGAAGACAAGAACAAAATTATGAAAGAAATGAATTAGTTTCTATTTATAGATTTGAAAACCCGAAGCATCACATTACAATGTAGTGATGCCAGAGATGTGAGCATGTGACAGTGATGGAATCAACCTGGCCGACAGGCAAATAACAAAGTAAACCTCTAGCATTGCAAACTTAATAATAATAATAATAATAATAATAATAATAATAATAATAATAATAATAAGAGTAATAATAATAATAATAGTGTAGTTTTATATAGCGCACATATCCATCTAATGTAAGATGCTCAGGACGCTTGATGTGTGGACTAGGAACTCGATCAATGACTTTCTTCGCCCCTAAGGGTCCCTTCGTGCTGTGCTGCTGATACTATGGCTGTAGCTTGCGGCGCCCCTGCTAACTGCTCGGCCATTTGACTCACCTACTGCTAGAACTATATAATACAGGTCTCCTTCCAAATAAAGGTCTCCCTCCAAATAAAGGTCTCCCTCCAAATAAAGACCACTTCTAGGACCGGGGTTTCCATGGTCTTCAGTAGCTTTGGTCTCTAATTAGAATAATAAAAATAAAAGAAATTATTTAATTTGGAATTCACAGAAAAGTGGTCTTCAATTGGAGGTGGTCCAATTGGAAGGGTCTTTTGGAGAGAGACCTGTATAAAAAAAAAAAGCATTCAAGCAGAGGACAAACCTACCGTATAACAAATTGTCTGTATTTGTTTTATATCATTTTAGATATTTTATGAAATGGTAATGTTAATTTAATTTAATTTGTATAACCTTAGAGATATGTCATTGGTTGGTAATCTTTAGTATGTCAATATACAAAAGCCAACCTACAGACTTACTGTATGAGTACCATATTTCCAGAGGGATAAATTTGATGGAAGAACAGGTGTGAGTGGGATACTTGGGTAAATCATTCTTCCCGAAGGACGTTCTGATTCCTTTAAAGTGCACACAAGCCAGTTGTGTACAATCTAGAGTCTTTATCCTCATTCAGAAAGTGGGATTCAAACCTACCAATGATAGGCTATAGATGGCGGTGTTCCTGCTATACCGCTTAATTACCAAGCAGGCTAACTTCACCGTAAAGTACTCAGTGTTCCCAGCAGTTTCCCACCCAGGTATTCACTGGGCCCAGCATTGCTAACTTCATTGACTGACTAAAATCAATGCTACAGTTCTTTTGGTCCTCCTCTGTAATTTCTTCCCCCACCCTCCATAGTGTGTACTCCACCCGAACAAACAAAATAAGTCCAAGGCAAAAGGTATTATCAGATTAACAAGCATCCTTAAAAAACAGAATAAAATTGTGCTACTGGGAAAAACAGTGGAGTGTTATCACTTTCATTTCCATACACTTTGTTCCGAGTTAAAAGTTCAAAATCGATACTATACCTTTAAGACACGAAGCCATTAAACAATCCTTGTACTCTGCGATAAAACAAAACTGCAGGGGTATGAGTACTTGACCTTCGGTCGGAGGCATCACACATTATCCCAAAGGCATTTAAGCTTCATAAAAAATATACTTGTTTTTTACAATTTTTTTTTAAAACCACCGATGTTAGGCTACAGATAATGTTAACAGTTAACATTTGGTGCTGGAGGAACTTAATAATGATAATTTTCATAGTCGGAGACAGAACACTTTTTTCTTCAGGCCTGCTATATTGTATCAACCAAAGTGCATTAGCTTTTTCCTTAATTTAGATTTGTATGATAATATAAACTTCTAGACATAGCCTTTGTTTCACTTTATTAACTGCATAATAAGAGGTTCACTGATTTATGGATTCGCACTATTTTCATTATGTTTCCGCTATTATAATGATGCTGCCTTCACGTTCCAATTAAGAATTAATTTAAATTAATTGATTGGTCGACTCAAAATACCCTGATAACAACTGTGATGAAACTCTAGAAATTCTTTCTGTTAAAATCACATAAAAAGAAACAGTCTAACATTCGAAAGTGATAACCGTGCTATAAGATGCAGACGTCATGATCTGGGCCACAAGGGTTGGCCATTAGGAAGGGTTGGCAACAAGGTGTGGGCCACTAGCAACAGGCCTCTAGGAATGGCCTACAAGGGATATGCAACAAAGGGGTAAGCCAATGGGGAAGACAAGGGACAGGTCACAAGGAGTGGGGCACAAGTGGTATGAAATAAGGGGCGAGCTGCAATAAGAGGCAAGCTGCAATAAGAGGCTAGCCACAAGGCAAAAAAGGGGCATGCATCAAGCGGCAGGCCACAGGGCAGGCTATAAGGGAAAAGCCACAAATGGATGGCTACAAGGGGAAGGTCTAAGGGATGGTCCACAAGGGACACACAACAAGAGGCAAACAACAAAAGGAAAGCCAACAAGGAATGGACCACAAAGATCATGCCAACATTTTGAATTCATTCTAGCAGAACTGAAAATTTAGCTGCCAAAAGAGAATGTAAAGCCCAATACTTAAGGTAACACTAATATTAACAGTGTGTGTAATTCATAAGCTAAACATACAGTATAACCACAAAGGTAAGTGGGAAAGGACACGAGCAGATATTGCACCTATGACCTACATCTGTAATTAACCAACCGGGGTTATATAGATTTCTTACAGCTTAAGCCCATAATGAAGGATTCAAATTTGAGTACAATATTTGACTTCAATCCAAATTCTCCTGTCATATGCTTGACCAACTTTGCAGTTATTGCTGCATAAAATCTATCATTGTGTTTTACATGACATTGCCCTAGTTGTGCCTTCAATTATTAGATAAACTTCTCGAGAATATTTGCAGAGAATAAAAATGCAATGGCCTCATCATCCCAGCGAATGTTATCCAGATTGCCGTGTCAATAACGCAAAGTAGGAAAGTTTTTCTTTAAAACGGCCAATACACTTCAGATTGTTTAAGAAAACAATTATTTTGAAGAATTTATGAAGCATGTTGATAAATTACTATATTAGGCTTTCGATAGGATTCTTGTGCGGTGCATAAAAACATAAACACAAGGGAAACTTTGATGGCAATCTTAAATAAGTTAGCTGCATGGTACTTAAACTTTATCCATAAAAATAATATGCAATCTCTTGAATCAACTTTTTAAATTCCTAGTCTTAGGTAGTAATTCAGCAACGAGTTGTACACTCTAAACAAATATCAAAACAGCTTGAGACTTATTCGTCTTGGAGTAACAATTGGTGCAAACAAAATATGCTTCAAATAAAACAAACATGTTTTTTATAATGCTTATACTAAAGAGGGCAGTATTCTAATTCAAACACCATCTAATGTCATTTTTTTAATCAGCCTCTTCACCACCAGTTTACTTCCCTCTCCCACTTTTGTTTATTCTTTCTCATCAACTTCTCCAATTTTCTCCTTCATACTGTTCCTCCCAAACTCTTCCACTTGTTTCCTACATTTCCCCCACCCCCCCCCCCCCCACTCTTTCGTCAATGTTTCCTACATCCAAATTTTCCTCTCAACTTCCATTCTTCCCTCCCTTTTCTGCTATATGCTGTAACCAATGACAAGATTTGATTAACATGTGAAACGGCTCTTTTACATATTTTGCTATGTGGCTAATTACAATATTGATTAATATCACATTACCTCTTTTAATGTTTTACTTTGTGACTAATTACTGTATCTAATATCACATTACCTCATTTAAATATTTTGCTTTTTGACTAATTACAATATTGATTAATATCACATTATCTCATTTAAATATTTTGCTGTAACTAATTTATTATTTATTAATATCACATTACCTCATTTAAATATTTTGTTTTGTGACCAATAACATATTCTGATTACCATACTCACCTCATTTAAATATTTTTCTATGTGACTAATTACAACATTAATATCACATTACCTTATTTATATATTTTGCTGTGACCAATAACATGATCTGAGTACCATACTCACCTGATTTAAATATTTTGCTATGTGACCAATAACATGATCTGATTACTCACCTCATTTAAATATTTTGCTAGGTGTCCACGTCCACAACTTAAATCAAGAGCAACATCAAACTTCCTGTAATGATAGAATTTGATAAAAATCTTTAAAATTACATTAACATTACGAAAGGTCTGTTGATTTTAGAAATTTTTGATATATAGAGTAACTTATACTGTCGATGATGTACATTTGTGGCGAAGACAAGCCAAACCAGTCACTCGTCGCAAATTGTGTTTCAGAGATATTGGCCAAAACATGCTTGAACGTCAAAAACTAACCTTTATATATCTATACATCATTCTGTGCTGTTATTTTCTTCATTTTCAATGTTAAAACAACAATTTTTAACGATTTGGTGATAGTCTATGGCTGAGGAATACATGAAATCTTAAACTTTGAAGGCTAGTTTCTCAAATATTGTTCTTTAAACAGATCTATGTTTAAATGCTTGTAACTTCATAAGGAAATGTCAGACTTAAATGATTCTTTTACCATTTTATAGCTCTCATTTTACTGCCTGCAGTAATAGCCAAAAAGTCAATTTTTGCGACCAGTGTCCGGTTTGGCTGGTCTTTGCCACATTTGTATTATTCTTTAATTTCATTTTTTTGTCTGGCAAGATGAAGAACCACTTTACTAAATCAGAAAAAAACAAGTTTTTTCTGCCTTCACCTGACAATCTGACAATAAAATTTGCTAAACTTGCCTAATGGAGGCATACATAAAAAAAAGTAAGGCAGAAGGCAATGTAGTAAAAAAGTACAAAATCATTTTTGGGTTTACTGCTACAAAATCTTCATACGAATAATAAATCTTTATGAGATGGGAATAGAATATTTCATGAGATGTAATTCACCTCAGCTATGCCTCGCTGAATGAACCCTTTATATCTTTGAACGAATGAAATAATTTTATCCCATTGTACGAATGAAACACTTTACTTATATATGAAATGCAACACCTACTCTCTTATTAGTCAACTGTTTGATAGATTTATATTAGCCACATCATCTCCCATCATGGGGTCAAAAGGTCAAAGGTTGTGTACGGACAACATAGTCCGACATTTCTTTGCCTCTCCCATGGGGTTGAAGTTCATCCGCCTGAACAAAATCGTACGGCAAATAGAGCAAAAAAGTAACGAAAGTGATATCAGCCGAGTAATGAACTTTAATTCGCAGAATTAAACAATTAATTTATTCCAACACGACTTCTAATCAATCAATAAAGTGACAAAAAACTAAATAGATGTTGTACAACATAATGAATACACTGCTCCAGTGTTTGCTAAGACTCTCTGTACTTATTCTTGTATAATTACTTTCTTTATTAAGATTTCTTTGAGATGCTCTCTGTATAGTGCAACTCTCTGTATAGTGCAAAATAATTGTATAATGGTAGAACATACGAGGTCTTACCACGAAGCATGACAAATCGTTGATAACTTCACATTGAGATAATCTCCAAAATGAGTCAATGTCAAGATTTTATCAAATTCAGATTTGATGTTTTTGAAGACTTTGGTATATGATTTACATTAAAGTGAATTTTGTTAACCGTAAAAGTGTTCTCATACATATTCTGTACTTTTTCTAGTCTTTGTACAGGTTATATTTGAGGCTGATTTTCTCAAAACCAGGTTCTCATATATCTAAACTTTAAAAGCTCACATCTCTGGATGCTTGTCTATAATAGGACAGCCATTCAAAGACCAAGTTATGGTGAGACCGTACATACTGTAAAGCCCTATATTTTTGCATGACCTTAATTTTCGCGATAAAACAACTATCATAAAAATTAAGGGCACATAAAAATCATGAAATTCTGAATGATAGTTGTATCTCCAAAAGCAAAGCTATTACTAGTATACAACTGATATTTTATCAATAAAGATTTCGTGGAAACATTCTGCTTCTCTGTTATTATTTTTTAATCATTCAATTACATTATAAAAGTTAAATACAGTATTATAAATTACTGTCATATTATTATTCTGAAAATACTAAGCTTTATACTTGGCTAGGCTATGAGGTTGCATAGTGTGTGTGTTTGATTCTATTTTCAATAATCAGACTAAACACGCAACATAGAAACTAATGAACAGTATTATTAAGCGCACTCCATAAATTTAAAAAGTAAAAACAGCTACCTTGTGACATCACGTAATCTGTCTACTAATCTATAAGCAACCTAGAGATTGAAAAAAAAAGAAAATACAATGTTTTAATGAACCACTCTACAAATAAAATTTTTAAATATTCTAAACCAAGCATACACTTATTAAATGTTTGTGTGTTCAGACTAAATAATCAGACATTGTGTGGCCCAACGGTTAAGGCATTGGACTTTTAACCGTGAGGTCATGACCTCTGGACCAGTGTTCATCACACTGCTTGTGCCCCAGGGCAAGACACTTTATCTGCATTTGCCTATATTCACACAGGAGTATAAATGGGTACCCGGGATGGAGGAGAAGAATGAACTACGTGCATAATTAGAAATTTTCCCTGCAGAGCGGAGGAGTCTGCACGTTGTGTATGATTGATTCTGCATCCAATGACCAGGGCAAAAGCGCCTTGAGCCATTCTTAAGAAATGGATACATGCATTTTATAGATCATATTAAATAAAATAAAGCCAAATATTTTCTGCTTTTCTCTTACTCCAAATTTACACAATTTTTGCCAGCACCAGTTCCAAGGTATTTTATTAGCTTTAACAGGAACTACATTAATGTGGCAATATATCTATTATTGTCATTGTGGATTGATGTGAACATGTATCTACCATGAAGTGCCTCTTTAAGGCTGCTAGGTAGTCATGGACCATGCCCATACGCAATTCAGCATAATGACGCTGCAAGTTATGGGTTATTCTCCTACCTTTACCTTTATAATTGTCCATTTTTTTTAAAGAAACAACGAAAAACAAATAATTTTTGCATATGAGGCCTGAAACGCACGTATTAAAAGCGTCATTCATGCGCATGTGAATTCAGATTTCTATCGGAGCTTTCGCCTCAGCGAAACTGGTAGTTTGGTAGTTCTACATTTTGCGAAGCAAAAAATATGCGCAACCAATCAGAGCTCAGGAACCGAACTGCTGCCTTCGATTCGCACGAATAAATTCGCCTAGTGGAAAACCGGCTTAAAGACCTTTCCAGACTCTGAAAGTTCATTTGACAAAAACATGTGACATGCCTAAATACGGTAATGATGACATCACATCATGACCATATATAGGCACATCATGACTATATATGGGCATACAAGAGTTTTTTGTCAAAGAAAATTTGACAGTGTGGACAGAACTTAACCGACCATGTTTGATGATCAGACTTGGAATGTTAAGGTCGGTCCACACTATAAAATCTTCTTTGACAAAAAACTGTTGTATGCCCATAAGGATTTTTAAGTCTGACAGAAAAAATGTTGAATGTCTCAGCTCAGCGAAAAAACATCCACAACAGATAGTTTCTTCAACATTAATTTTCTAAAACAGTTTACGTGTATTGATGAATGCTGGTTATGTCTACAATTTTGACTTGTCTACGTTTTTCAGTGTCTCCAATAATTGATTGTTATAGACAAAAAAAAAAATATGATTGATGTGTGTATGTTGTTAATTCACAGCAGCAAGGAAGATATTTCAGAGGTTGCAGGTCTGGGGATAGTAACACTTTTACAAATCCTCATATTCACATTACTATTCATATCCATGCTTTGACCGTACCTCATCTTTTAAGTAATCATACACGTCGACGTTGTCTGCCATCGCAGCTCGGTCTCGTTGCATTTGTTTTGTTTTGCGGTCAAATACGTTCATTGTATGTTCGCTTGATGATCCTCCATGCTGCCACCGTTTTCGTAAAATTACATTTAAATCTGGTTTTAAGATCCTAGCATGCATATTTTTCATCAATTGAAAATAATTCTTATAATTCATTTCATTTAATAATCGTCTGTTGTGTAGATTGCAACACTGCAAGCTCCTCTCCTGGAATAAATTTCGAGAATGCTGTGATGTTGTTCGAGTCCTGCAAAATCTTGTTACATCACCACAACCTAGTAGTAACCGCCTCTGAACAACCCCCATCGAATCAATACACCAAATTGCACAAAGTTTCTTATAAAATTTTAATCTGGAGGGAGAAAAAATTAAAGTTAAATTAATAGAAATAATAAAATTATTAAACCATTTTTATTATTCATAAATATTTAGGTCACAAAGTTAATGAGAACTGATAGAAACCAAATCATGTTTGAAAAGCAGTAGTAACACACAATTAATGCCATATACTACAGGTTTGGAGGTGGTTTGGTGCAGTGGAAACGGTTTGGTTTCCCAACCTCGAGGTCAGGATTTCAATCTTTCGCTGTGTATTTCGCTTGTGTCCTTGAGCAAGGCACTTTATGTACATTGCTTCAGTCTACCCAGCAGTATCAGTCGGTACCAGCAAATTGCTGGCAGTAACCTGCGGGGGACCAGCATCGGAGCATCACCCTCTCATCCGCTAAGCTCCAGCCAATATGAGCTCTGTGGCTCGGCAAGGATTTACTTACTACAGTATGGGGCACAGCTCATATCCACTCTGCGGCATTGCACATACGTATCGTTACTGCCTGCATATTAATTGTACCAACTTTATTAAGCTTTGTATTCACTTATGAAAACAACAGTAAAAATATCTTTGGGAAGTCTATGTAACATTCAGCATGCTTCCAATGTAATATTCATCCAGTATAAGAAGAAATAATACCATTAATTCTACTTTTCTTAAATTACAAATCAAATAAGAATATTCAACTTATGATTGTATCTGTTTTAAAATACCTAAAATATTCTGGCTACACATATCTTGAACAACTTAGAAATAGAAAAATCTAGCCAGACACATAAATGTCATTACAGATGGAAACCTCCTTCTCAATATATCCAATACTCAATAGTTTATTTCTAAACTGTCACTTGCTTTTAAATACAGTATGTATATATGTATATTTATCTTGTTAAAAAAAAATCCCTAACATGGACTAACACACACCTATTCTTACACTACTGCTAGATTTCAGAATTAACTTTAGAGTAGGGCAGAGAGGGAGAAAATCCATTAGCAATTTCCAGAAGACGTTTTAAATCACGTCTTTTTCAATTAGCCGACATGAACATACAGCAATTTGCAGCGTGCAAGTAAATTTGAACTTGTTTTATTTTTTTGGAATACTGCTGAAAACAACAAGGGCTAAGACAATTACAATTACAACAATCACAACACATTTAGATTAGAGTTTCTGAAATTAAAGACTGTAGAAAATTAGACATTAACACCGACGGTGCAAATCAATTTGGTAAAATGGAAAATTAAAATGAGAAGAGTACAACATTAAACAAGACATCAATTAGCCTGAAAACATGTTCGACAGCTAGAAGGGGTGATATAATCTACTGAAATCCCAGAAAAGGGATATAATTCCCACAGGCTAAGTGAAAGGGATAATGTACATAATTAATCTCCTTTTCTACATGATCATCTTCTACAAATTCTGGAAATGGATGCAATTTTTCAAGCTGCTTATGAGGAAGTATTATTTGCAGCATGTGTTAGCACAACTTTCCCCACCCCGTTTAAAAAAAAAAACAATTGATGAATATTAGGATCAGCATCTCCTCCCCTCTCTTCTTAGAACTTGAGGGCATCATCTTCAATAACCTAAAGGAATTGATTATTGGAGGATCAATTTCAGCGACACCATTGCTGACTACAGTACTAAACTATTTGGGTTCCTGACTTGCAATCAGTCGCAAGCTTCTTCTTGATTTACAATTTATTACAACACTCTCCTACTTCAACAAACACAGACCGACAAAAAAACTATATAACTCAGCATCAAGATAATCCGAGTAGAAGTTCACCTGAGGGCGTGCTTGGCTATCAGCCAGACTATCTTGTCATTTCGACGTAGTATCTTCTTGCTATTAATCTGTGCTTCAATAAAAAAAAATCTCCTAGAATGTGGTAATAATTCTTTAATAGATCCAATAAGCGAGGTTTGTGTTACCTGATATTTTACAAATCTGTGTTCTATCGATACTCGAAAATGAATCAAACGACGAAATATGGAGGTAAATTATTGTAGCAATTAAAGTTGATCTTTAGACCAAAAAAACTCTGCACTGAACTGAAGAAGATACATAAGACACAAATAAAGTAAACTACAGTAAATGAATGTTTATACAGTGAAGCTTCAGCTGAGGGTAATGATACTGTAGACTGCTACATATGTAAACTTGAATTTAAATATATATTAAATCTCCGCCCAGGGTGTGCTTATTGTTGAGAAGGGTTTTTGCGGGGCGTTTATTTGAGGGAGCAATTTATTCGAGGGAGGCATTTGGTTGGGGTTATACGAGAAAAAAATAAACACCTTGAGGCGTATATTCGAGGGAGGCGCTTAATCTAAATGAGGTTCTAGGCGGGGGTGTCTATTTGAGGGGACGTTTATTCTTTTAACACAAATTATAAATTATTAAAATAATAAATACTGTAGGTATATAGCTTTAATTGTTCTTACTTTCATACATAAACATACCTATAAAACTCAACATTCAAGTTAAGATTAAGCCATGAGATAGAATCAGAATACTAAAGCACTAACTCTAATATATTTTATGTTCCAAGAAAATGCCGAGTTGTGTATCGGCACTCAAAAACATGGCTACCATAGATTCAGCTAATAAAAATATGATGAAGCATCGTTTTCAATTACACCCTCAGCTAGATTAATAATTTATTAATAATAATGATAATAACAATTAATTAATATTAATAATTAGTCTTATTTATGGTTGTAGATTAATAATTTAATAATTTATTTACAATAATGATAATAACAATTAATAAATAATAATAATTAGGCTTATTTATGGTTGTAGATTAATAATTTAATAATTTATTAACAATAATGAAAATAACAATTAATTAATAATAATAATTAGTCTTATTTATGGTTGTTATCTATATAGTATGCCTAAATGTGGTGCTTTTCTTAGGCGGCCATCTTGTTGAGCACTGATACACAATTCTACATTGCTTCATTGCCTAGTTTACACTTGTTATAATACCTCTATAGATTATCGTAAACCAAAAAAGTTGTACAAACACAAAAAACAGGGGCGGATCCACTAGGGACATGGGTGGATCCACTAGGGGCACGGGGGACACCTGCCCCCACCCCTGTAAAATTAAGTTTATTCTTCATGAGAAAAAAATATCTCAATAATTTGAAGAGAAATTTAAGTCTGATATTGGTTTCTATAAATGTTTAAACACAGTACAGTAGCTAATTACGCTGCCATTTAAAAGTGTTGAATGAAAGCCAGTTGATGGACCATTAAGGAGGACTTCTTAACAAGAGAACGCAAACTGATTCATGACTGTCTTCCCCAATTACACAAATTGATGACTGTTGCCGCAATTCCACAAATTGATACCTGTCATCAACAATTACCAACAGAAAAATTCTGAAATCAACTCGTTGATCAAACAAATGAATGAAGTGTAAGAAGTAGGGGCAGTGAAGGTGGGGTGATGCAATAAGGGTGTGTAATTAAAAAAGTACCCTTAATATTCCACGGATTTTTCAAATCTTCTCATCAAAGTTTTTGCTGCTGATTAAGGTTAAGTGAGTGACATTTACTAATTGGCAATTTTTGGACTGAGTGCCTAAATATTATAAATCAAAACAAACTGAAACGCAATACCTGTGAAAGTATTCTTTAGGGTTGTAAATCAGTCTCATAAGAATAAACAACTATCATATATTTGGGACAAGCCACAAAAAAGTGAGGTAAATTCTGAGTTCCTGGTTTCAGTGTCAATATTCCAATTTTAATTACCATATTTAATTGAATAAACGCTCCACTCTGAATAAACGCTGCCCCCCCCCCCTCCTTTGAATAAACACCACCCCTAGAGCCTCATTTGGAATAAATGTCTCCCTCGAATAAAGGCCTCCTAACTGTAAACAAATCTAATGGAAGCAACATCATTCTTAACACATGTAATAAATGTTCTACACCAGTAGAATCACATTATTTCTAACCTGGTTGGGACTGATAAGCCTTTATGATCACGCAATAACACATATTGACGATAATTATGTGTTGTAGTTCCACATTTACAGTGAAATTATGGGCGTCTTTTTGAGTATACGTATCCAATTTACACCAAAAAAAAATAAATGCCTCCCTCAATAAACGCCCACTCAAAAACCTTTCTCAACAACTGGAGGTTTATGCGAATAAATAATGTATGTAAAAAACCCAACAATTTATATGACAACATTATCCCAAAATTTAGTTTAACTTTTACAGTGACTTTTCTTTACAGTATAAACAAGTTCTTGTAATCTCTGAAGCTGCGATGAGGGCAGTATAATAGAGGCAGTAGAGTATTAAAACATGCTTAAATCATGGAGGAAATATCCTTCATGCTTAAATACTGTACACAGTGGCTTAAGTTATTAATATTATAATATTAGTTTTTCGGCAGAGGTTCATATGCCATTAATTACTACTACTAACAGTATTGGTATTGGTGGCGCACTTCACAAAAAAAAAAGATCTATTAATTAATGAATTAATCAATCATTCAGCCGAGTACTTTTAGAGCTCCTCATAATAAGAGAAAATTTTTCAAATAATTAGATTAAATAATTTGTACAAAATTAAAACTAACAATTGAATACAAGACGCGATTCAAATTCACAGCCTTTGGCTCCTCATCGGAGCTGAAAATCGCAGAGCTAATAAGATAGAAATATTTAAATAATTAGAATATTCACTTGTACAAAATTAAAATGTCTTAAAATGAAAAAAAAAAATATCAAATGAGAAAAAAAAATTAAAATTAAATACCAACATGATTTGAACTCATGCCATATGGTTCCTTAGAACCATCGCATGAAACTGTCGCATGCCGACGGTGGTTAAACCAACTGAGCCATCCATACGATATGTATAAAGGTGGTATTGGCAGTAAAGTACAGTCCTTGCTGAAACCCACTCAGCCATGAAAAAAAAACACAAAAAAAGCACACAATCTGCAATTTAGTTATTCCTAGAGCTCCTCATCGGTGCTAAAAAAAATGTTTTTTTAACATCAATTTTTTTCTCTCTTTCTCATACCAATTGTTTATGTAACTCCGCCACCTTGAACAGTACAAGTACTGAAAGTGCCTGCAGTTACAAGTAAAGAATAAAATTAAAATATCTCAAAAAAAATTATTATTGCCACTGCAATTTTCTCCAACCCAGGGATCAATAACCTTGTGCGAAGGCTTCCGGTCTCCCAACGGCTATGAAGGTCTCATCAATCTTAACGAGGACGCAATTAACTGTCTAGAATCCTCAGATTTTTTTAGTTTCTGAGAATGGAATCGCACAAACAACGATAGTCAAGGAAGGTGGACAGAGTTTGTTACTCCAAAGGAATTAGTATTATTGAATATTCTGCCTCGGAGTTTTGTAATAATAACGAATCGGATTTTGTAGGGCATTCACTTCAAAGGAACGCTAGAGGTGCTTGAGAGAAAACACGAACAAAAGAGAGGCTCAAGAGAGAATTTCATTACACCTTGTTACGTAAAACCTCATAATACCAATGATTTTCAAAGTAAAATGTTATTTTTTGCATAATCTATACTATTTTTACCTGTTTTCTAAGATACTAAATTGTTTACATCTTTTTGTACTAATTTACTTTATTGACAGCATTTCCAACCTTGTAGTATATTTTTAATTTTTTCCTACTCTACAAACTAGAACAACACCTGAACCTTCCCTACCTCTTGCTTTAAAATCTCAATTGCCTACCAAATTACTGATGTATGAAGAGAGTAACTCTCTTCATATAAGTTTTCTGAAGCTAGGCAATCACTGCATCATAAAACAGTCGTACAACTGTCGTACAACAAATCTAACTTTGCTCCATGTGAACGCTAGACGGTGGCAGTCTTAACTGATCGTACTCAATAATTAAACAGCTGCACGCACGTCATGTCGTTGCGTTTCTCCACAGAATCGAATCGGCCGACAACCATCAGGCACAGTGAGTATCCAGCTTAAGGTACTGTATTTTTCGACAGATTTCTACCTCAAACATTGATCCAACATCTAATCAGATTTAAAGTTTGTACTATAAGACTAAATATGATGATTTATTGCTCTCGAACTAGGAAATTAGCTAATGAAAAAGATGAATTAACAAGTCAGTAAACTCCTAGGGCTTCACAAGGCCCCTTATCACTGGGTATAAGTACACATTTACCATCTCAACACCATACTTGATTTTATTAAATCTCATAAATACCATCATAAATATACGGTGTTACTATTATTACGGATCTCCAACCAAAATGAATCCGTCATAAGTATGTAAGTACAGATAAAGATTTGAGAGAGTAACATATAAATTACAGAGTGAAATTAAATTATTAAAAAAATGAAACAATATAAAACAAATTAATAATCGTGTAACTGGAAGTGAATTTATCATTTGTAAATAAACACCAGTGTCAATTTTTGATAATTTTTATGTCACTTATAACTAAGCAAGTTAATTTCAAATAGCTTTTATAATTTTTTTTTTTATTTTCAAGGGGTATTACATCTTTATATACTTAGCTCTTATCTGAGTTTCACCATTCCAGATTCACTTTGTTTGTCCCAAGAACGAAAATAGGTTAAAGCTTCATACGAACAAGAGTAAATATTCACTGGTGGTGATGCATTTCAGTACACACTGCAACCTGGGGGATCAGATTCACTAGCAATTAAGTGGAAAATCTGTGGTTTAGTGGTTAAGACACCAGGCTAGATCTGGAGTGCAAGCTCAGTGGTCTAGTGGTTGAGGCACTAGGCTAGTTATCTGGAGTGCAAGCTCGGTAGTCTAGTGGTTGAGACACCAGGCTAGTTATCTGGAATTTGTGGGTTTGATTCCCAAAATATAACATGCAAGATTTTTTTCCAGATTTGGGAATGCACTGAGCATTCAGTATGATAACACATCAGAGGGTAAAAACATTCCTAAGAGCAAAATACAGTACAGGTATTTAAAATAAAAATGTTATGTGACTAGAATCAATTGTCAATGTATGCTATACATTTCTTAGTTTACAGAGACAAATTAATGTAGATTGTTTCTGTGGTAAGAACATCCCTTAAAAATTAGTAGAACAGTCCACTTCAAAACAGACTGCTATGTCACTTATAACTAAGCAAGTTAATTTCAAAATGCTTTTATAATTTTTTTATTTTATTTTCAAGGGGTATTACATCTTTATATACTTAGCTCTTATCTGAGTTTCACCATTCCAGATTCACTTTATTTGTCCCAAGAACGAAAATAGGTTAAAGCTTCATACGAACAAGAGTAAATATTCACTGGTGGTGATGCATTTCAGTACACACTGCAACCTGGGGGATCAGATTCACTAGCAATTAAGTGGAAAATCTGTGGTTTAGTGGTTAAGACACCAGGCTAGATCTGGAGTGCAAGCTCAGTGGTCTAGTGGTTGAGGCACTAGGCTAGTTATCTGGAGTGCAAGCTCGGTAGTCTAGTGGTTGAGACACCAGGCTAGTTATCTGGAATTTGTGGGTTTGATTCCCAAAATATAACATGCAAGATTTTTTTCCAGATTTGGGAATGCACTGAGCATTCAGTATGATAACACATCAGAGGGTAAAAACATTCCTAAGAGCAAAATACAGTACAGGTATTTAAAATAAAAATGTTATGTGACTAGAATCAATTGTCAATGTATGCTATACATTTCTTAGTTTACAGAGACAAATTAATGTAGATTGTTTCTGTGGTAAGAACATCCCTTAAAAATTAGTAGAACAGTCCACTTCAAAACAGACTGCTATAAAATATTTTAAATGAATCCTGGATCATTGAGCAAAGGATAACAGATTGTGGACACACATATAGAGGGCATACCATCATTTTCTTTGCACATCAAACAATTATCTTACACTATGAATTTTTTTAACAATTATCAATTTTAATTCATATCCCTATTGTATTATTATACATCTTTCATACTATTATTATAAATTTAATCAGAACCATAATGAAACCCAATGCTTTTTACACTGAGTGTGCGATCCAGAAATTTTAGTCTTTCCTTAAAACTCACCTTTTCTAATAGATTAATAATTGTATAGTGCTGTGAAACAAAAACACAAAGTTGAAATAAGTAATGAGCAAGTGCCAAATAAGTAAATTGTTAAATTAAAATTTAAGAAAATTATATTCTTTTGATCATTTATGATTTGAGTTTTAATATTACATCACATGTAAGTTTTATTAAAGCTCCACCTAATTTTTTAAAAAGTTCACCTCCAGTTAGGGTTCCGTACTAAATCCCCTTGTGGGGGTCAAGTCAAGGAGGAGACATTCTTGCAGCAAAACATTTTTTAATGACTTCTCAATATTTATCGTTGATAACTAGGCATACTGTACTGCAGGAACACTGGCTAAAACACAATGGAAATAAGCCATCTTTTCATCTGCAAGGCTACCAAGCCAAAAGCCAGGTACCAGACTGTAGAATAAGGCCTGCGCAAGGAATATATCCCTCCCAAAAATTAGGCCTAGAATTCCGTCCGCACATTTGGGAAAATAAGGGCAGATGTCTGTAAAATTTTTGCAGAAAACTAGGCCTATAACACAACCAATATATTTAGCACTAGTTATGGTTCTGTGCTATTGGCTTGGGATGTACCAGGCCAGACACTTACTGCTTCGTACATTCTTCATAAATCCCCGGCTAAGTCTCCGCCACCGTTTTGTTGTTGAATAAAAACGAATCAAATTGAATTGATATGTTTTATAGTTTGCCAGTTGAAGGTCTCGTAAATCCCTGACCAAGTCCCGGCCCATGGCCTCAGGCGTTTTCAGATGCGAGTTTTCTTCTTCTAGCCTAGGCCTAAGAGAAACTATTTCAATGGACGTCTGGACGTCCATTATGTTTTAGTATTCAGATCACAAAAACTATGTTTTGAGAAATTCAGACACTGAATTTTGCAATTACATTGATTTTTAAAAACAAGACTTTTGTCACCGGCTCACTGATGTCTATTTAGTAATAGATGATTCGGATTTGAGTGTTGAATACCATTTAAAACCATATTAATTATTTTTAAAAAATTCCACCTAACTGAGACTATGTGTAGGGAAACTCTACTTTCCAAAAACCGCAAACCATAATGTTTTTGATTTACAGATGATACCTCAAAAACCGGGTCAAATTTGCACGGAAATTTGCTAGGAAAATAGGTGCACAGAATCGTATTTATCTGCATATTATACATTACATTAAGATTATATCAGAGCCTAATTTTCAGCAAAACCTGAGCGGAAATCGCCCCTTATTTTCAAAATGCGCAGACAGATTTCTAGGCCAGATTTTTGCACGGAGGATATATACCCCACGCAGGCATCACTATAGTTTGGCCCTGTCCTCCACCACCCAAAAAAAACAAAAACAAATGCTGTTTGGAGCTTTATAGGATAAATGTCTTCATCTATCAAAATAGTTGTAAATGTTTAGTATTCAGATCACAACTCATAGTCATACGCATACCAGGCATGAGCTAACCCACTTGCCCGACACCAGGACATGTATTTTTTACGGTCGGACAACAAGAATTTTAGGGACCACTTATCTGTGGACAAGCACTTTTAGAATAGGCTATTTCACCATGTAAATTCACAGTACTTAGTACACTATCCACAGTATAGTATATTAACAAATTGGTGGCGCACAAAGAAATATCAAACAGAGAACCGACTTTGCCATTGTTACGCACCACACTGCGTGCATCAACTTAGGGTGACCAACACTCCCGCGATTTATTGATGGTTGAATAGAAAAAAAATGTAGGCATACTTAATACAAAATTTGTTATTTTCTGCAGTAAAGATTGAAAATGAATACTTAATTGTTAAATTTTAGCCAGATCTGTTTTAAGTGTACACATTACAGCTACATATTTTCGCAAGATATCACACCTGTTAGCTGTCAGCCGTCTGGGCCTGCTGCACGTGGTGTTTAAAATATAAATATGCACTGGTCTAGTCAATAAATACCAGATTTATTTAAAGACTTTGAGCACACAGCCATTAGTATCGTTGATTAGTTGAGTTGGACGACATGAAATGTCTGGATTTCAATACTAGGAATTACTTTCAAGTACGAATATGAACAGCAGCCATTAGGCCGACTTCAAAAAAGGCCTAGTCTATTTCATTTGGGCGTGTGAGGAAGGCAATCTAGACAGACTAAAGAAAGGGTAGTTAAATTGGGATTTAAAGTTGTTAAAGTAATTAAAAATCATTCACAAGTGATGGAGATAATGTGCATATAAAATCCAAATCTTGTAAAACTGGAGTTAACAATAGTGACCGCTCATCTCTCGTAGAGAGGTAGGCAATTTTATTTATTTTGCAATAAATGAAATGAGGATGTGTGAGGCTGTAAAATATTCCCCACGTAAAATATTAGGCCCCGAAATCCGTCGCCGCATTTCGAAAAAAATGAACCAATTGAGGCCTTCATAGTAGGAACACATGTATTTATGATTCTGCACATCTATTTTTCTAGAGGTTTTCCCGTGCAAATTGAATTGCATTTTTTTTATCCTCCGCAAAAAACGACGACGGCCTTTAAACACGCAATAAGAAAGTAATCAACACACTCCTACTGTACATACATAGAATATTATTAACAATGTTTATTTTATTTGAATTTCTCCATATCATACATTATTGAAATTCTTGCAAATTAAAAAAAAAGAAAGAAAAACATGTTTGCCTGATCAATGCAGTATGCATGTAGGCCTGCTGCAGGGCCATACATAGCAAACATATTTTACTTAATTGTGTTATAGTTTATGATTATTGCGCAATAATATTATTGGGACAAGTAAAATTGTCTTCAGGACAAGTGAATTTTTCAAAAGTACTTGTCCAGGGACAAGTGAAAAAATATAAAATTCCCTCATGCCTGCATACAGGGTATACTGCGGCTTCCTACCCTTGAGGACAAGCCCTGGCAGGCCATTGGCCTAGCCTAGTAGTAGAGATCCCATACATAGGAAGGGGAGAGGGAGGGCGACCCTTTCTTTGTTTGCAAATCGTTGACATTGTTGTCATATTACATCCCTGGATGCTCCCGGGTCTGCGGGGGACAAGAATATCTGTACATCTGTGCATAGTCCCAGCCAAGTTTCCACTATAGCCTGGGTCCGGGGACCCAGACTACAACTGACAATGAATTACATAGGCATTTTAGTAGGCCTATACCTCCCCGGACCCTGGATCCTAACACAATACATCAGACTCAGCTCAGGCTAGGCTAGGCCTACAGCCGTACGGGCCTACCGAGGCCTAGCTAGCACATTTCGGAAATGTTGGCCTTAATGAAGTTCAACAAATTTAAGGCATATGTCATTAATAATGATGAACAAAATATACTTGACATCATATTAATAATGCTTCATCGACATTAAAAACTCACCACTTAATAGGTTGCAATCAGTAAGTTGTTTTGACCAAGCCTAGCGGTTTTTTTTGTACACAAACAACACATGGGCCCAAAAGATGGGGAGGAGCGAGCCAAACCAATCGGCGAAGTAGGGCGCCATCATGTGATAAAGCTGCACACAAAATGAAAAAGTATAACAATTTTAATGTAGGGCCAGCAGTATTATCATTTAATTTTTCATAAGGCGAGAATTTTTTTATACCTTGTTTCGCGAACTTATTTTTTTTTTAATCGTCAGAGCAGGACAAAAAAAAAATTTGTTTTTGTAAACTAACCACTTTAAATCAAAATACTAAACAAACGCAGTATACAATCAGTATAGATATACCGAAGTATCGTCAGCGTAGGCATTGATCCTCTAGTTATTCTTTAATTGAAATTCATTGGTAGATAGGGATAACAGAATCGTCGGGGAATTGACTCTGTTCGACAGATGTACTAAGATGTTTGATACAACATTTACCAGTTTAACTCTTTTGGATTTGCCCAAAATGAGGATTGACAATGACATTTATGTTGAAGCTTAAGAGTGGAAGCTTATGATGTTGGTGAGTAAAGTAGAAAGTCAAAGAAGATAGATCGATCAAGATGGGCGTCAATTTTATAGAGTAAAGTTATCGAAGCATCATTGACACTTCGTTTCTATTTGTAAGCAAACTTGAGCGGACCAAGATGCGAGCCACGCTTTTCAAGTGGGCGATGTTTGATTAATTCAAAACACTTAGAGGTAGAGTATGAGGGCAGTAGGTCTGAAAGCATTGAGAGTATAATAGGATTCGGTGAAATAGATAAGAATTTCCAAAGAGAGTGAACAATATGCATTCAAATAAACCACTGAATGGAAAAAGCATATTATCAGGAGCGATTATCAGTAAATGCTGATGTATAGCGAAACATCGATTAAGTCATTTTTTAATCATTTTGGCTCAGCACCGAAAAACATACGGTAAGCATTCTAATTACAGTATCATGTTTAAGGTGAGTTCTCACGTCCTTTAATACCACCACTTTGTCTTCATCATCATAGGTATAACATAATCATCATCATCATTCTTATCTTTATTTCTGTCGTCATTATCACCCTGAACATCATCACCACTCATTAACATCATCGTCATCATAACATATTATCATTATCATCATCCTTATCATAATCATGATTTCTCTGGTAGCCGACACGTGTAGTGAAGATTTCCATTTTTTAGGTACCATCTCACAAAAGATAAATAAAATTATGATTATGGTAATGAAAAACGTAATCATTACATAATCCTTATCATCATCCTTATAATCAACTTCATCATGCAAACTTCATGATAGTGCACGTAGCTATTCATGTAATGACGTCATAACTTTTTTTACCAAGACAGCAAAATAAAATAGACAAAATATGATCATCAGTCAGTATCGATAATTTTAATAAACTTTTTCGACAGTTTCTAATTTCAACCCTACAACACCACGTCACGTGATGTATACGTCATCGGTTTGTTTTCCTTAATTACGTGCGTTACAAAATAATTATCACAGAACGTTAGTTTATAGAATGGACGTGCGTGATAATACCGAACACTTTTCTAATCACATATTTGAAACTACAATTTGTTTATAAATCCAACTTTTATCCGCTTATGCATGGATATTTGCACGTACCGAATTACAGTACAGTAATATAATTGACGTCGTTTGCACAGAAAGATTTTGAACCAATCACATGCGAGTAGCTAAGCCATGTGACCTCGAAATGATCATCAAAACAATAAAATATTGAATTTGAAAAATTAATTATTCATTATTCCTGTAAACATAATAACAGATAATTTAAAACAGAAATTCTAGCAACATCAACTACAGCAGTGAATAGAATTATATTATATCGGTGTACATGGATGCTTTTGTATCCATGTACACCTACACTAACAACATAATATTCAGTGTGATTGTCTATGTATGCCCAATAAATAAATAATTGTTCCACTCTTGTAAATATATTTATGACTAGGCCTACACGGTTGTCGTCTAATATCTCCCTTATATAACTGGTATAATATAGAGACAGCCTCTTTGGTATTAAAAACATAAAAGGCTACAACGCAAGCTGATTTACACAATGTTCAGTATATCAGATGTGTTAACGGAAACGTCAAAACGGTATTGTAAGGCTTTAGCAAAAATTACGACATAATTATGACCGCGATCTATTATGATATAGGCCTACGGCATAATATGCGACATGTGACATATAAGAATGAACAATACCCTAAACTGCAAGTCTGAATCGGAGATATGAGATCGATGGTGCGAGCAAAGACGCTAACCACAGATTAGTATCCCGGATCAGAGATTCTCAGTGTTGCACTTTTCATTATTCAGTCCGGGAGATCATGACGATGATGATAATGATTACAAATGTGAGGGATTTTCTCCGTATAATAAATATCAATGAACACAAGGAATACAAAAAATCAATACAGCCTTAGGCCAAGCCTACTGTTGTCAGACAAGAAAATAAACAAATCCATCTAAAATGGAGCACAGTATTCCTTGACAAGGTCAAAATTACTGTATAAAGATAATTTTTGTCGATTGCTAAAGGAATAATCATACCATCATCACGGGAAAAGTAGGCTAATACACCTAATCGTATACAACGTTGATTAGAATTCGTCAGGGACACATCATTAACTATACTAAAAGAGTGAATTCACTGAAAATGTGATTCTACGAGAGTAGATAGCCTACTGATGATCACATGACTCAATGACGTAACATAATTAAAAATGGCTCAACCGTTTGCCTGTAATATGATGCATTTAATGGAAAGATGAAGAACACAATTTGATATTTGAAATCAAGGAAAGAATGAATAACAGCTAATTCAAATTACGTCATTAGGTTTATGCTACCTAATTATTCAGTGATAACGGACGTTATAATTATCGACGAAAATTCCAAGAACTTATCACACAACGATAAATAACGAATATATACGGGGAAAAACCAATCCAAACGCTTATGTGCATATGTTCAAATATCAAGTGTTCTGGCGATCAATAATAAATAAGCAGTGATAAAAGAGCCAGTGATCATCATTTATACCGATTATCAATTGGATAATCACAATTCGTTTTCATGACAACATAAATCCATTAATCATTAATGGAATTTGTTTACAAATAATACATTAGGCAAATAAAAAAAAATTTTAAAAACACAGGATCCGAGTTAGTGATTTAACAGACATTTCCGGAGTGTCAATCAAACTTAACAACTGACCAATCAGAACAGGGTAAGGAATACGCGCACGTAAAAAAAACGTGTTGACATACATTTTACGCTTTGGGGCCTTAGCAACTATATCCAAGGGGCGGGGCTTAGCGGAAAGGTCCATCACGTCATAGCTCTTTGTATCAAACTTTTGAGAGACACTGTACATACGATAAAATAACCTCAATAGAAACGAATTTTAATTACTGTATAATTATATATAATTATAACTCTGGGTATAAAACAAACGCATACAATACATCGCTTGATAGCTGATGATCAAGTTGATATGATATCAATTTCTATTTGAAATCATGACTTACAGTAGGCCCACTGGGTACAGTATCTAAATAAATTATTGAAAGTATGATATATAATATTATGCAACACGGTACTATATATGCATTTGCAATGAAAATAATTGATTCAATTTATAGGAAATAAGTGACTTGGCATCTCGTCTGTACAATGGGGCTTGCAGATCACAAGAAGATGAAGTTGTCATAAAGAATTTCAATCAAAGATGACAACATTTTGAGGTTAATTACAGATACAAGCTAAAAATGGCATTAAAAAACTAAGTTTACTCTGTAAACAAATATCACATGCATAGGAGAAGGGTGACCGATAAGGGAGAAGAATGACTGAGGGTGAGAAAGGGGAGGATAAAAAATGAAGGGTAAGGAAAGAGAAGTAATGGATGATAGGAGAGACAAGATGATGAAAGGAGTGTGGTGAAAACGGGGGGGGGGGCGAGGGGAAGTATGGTGGATAAACTGATGGTGAAAGAAAAGGAGTAAATGATATTTTAGTGGAAAGATAAAGGTTGAAGTAGACAAAATTCATGGATATCAATATTCGTAATTATTCATATCTAACAACAACTGTGAAGCATTAACTCAATGACGTACCAAAACTAACTTAACCACAATGTGGTTACTCATGAACATCAAAGAGTACCGGTATAGAATTGCAAGAAGTCCGCCCCGATTTTGTATGCACGCAATAAAACGTTAAACAGACAGTTTACTGCCACAAGATAGGGAGTGCCCTATTGGAATTCAAATGGAGTGCGCTCGAATCTCATCTTTAATGCCACTAAGCGAATCTCGTCTTTTCGATCCATTAGGTGAATTTATTCGCGCAAATCAAAAGCGTCGATTCATGTGCTTGCGCATTCACATTCCTATCGGAGTTTTTGCGAAGGGAAAAAATGCGCAATCAATCAGAGCTCAGGAAGCGAACCGACGCTTTGATTCGCGCAAATAAATTCGCCTAGTTGAAAACCAGCTTTAAGGACACGCCCCTTCATGGCAGTAAATTTAGAAACAGGATTACGTTCCAACGAAACCACGAGAGCTTTTTCTTGCAGTTCTATGCTCTTTGTTAACACTAATGAAAGACTTGGATAAATCATATTAATAAGATTTTATCAACGGCAGTACCGCATACAAAGTTACTCCTGTAGTTGAGATAGTTCCAGTGGTGGTGCTATTTAGGAGCCAGGAAAAAATTCTTGGCACAACCATTGGTTTGAACCAATCAGAATTAGAGACGGAAACTCATTGAATTCAATGATATCCTAACTGTAAAAAAAATTCCACACATGCACTATATCCTGTTGACGTTAATCAACAGTGACAGATTAATTCACATTACTTTGCAATCCACTGTTCCGCAAATCTGACTAGATATAAATGATTTAGTATAACATAATAGATAATTTGAATTAATAATGATAATAATGCAATTTTTAAAATTTCAATATTTTTAAAGTCATTAATTATAATATTAATTTAAAAAAAATCATAAAAAAAGATAATACCAAAGAATATATGTTGCCTTAGTTATTAAATGACTAAATTCATTTGATAGGGTTAATTAACAGAATTAATCTTGATAATATATAATTATATATATAAATACATTTATATATATGCATATATATACATATATTATATACATCTTGATATAACAGAGATTATATATATATATATATATATATATATATATATATGTAAATCTTGATATAATAGAGATGTATATATATATCCAATGTAATTGGTTGAAGATGTAAAACCTGCAAGTGAAAAAAATGACTCAAACCAGATTTAAACGTTCTGTTGCTTGATATGCATTGAACTAGGCCACATATTGAATTTGAACACAGTCAAGGGTAATTCCTTTCCCTCTCTTTGTAAATACGGAACATCAGTAGTCCTCAAAGCACTCACATGGAAAAGAGTGAACATGAGAGTGAAGGAAGTTGCTTTCAATCATATTATAACTCAGCACAATATATTTTTTCACTTGCAATTTCCTCATCTCTACCAACACTCTGTGTATATATATATACATGTATAAATAAAATGAATGTATACAAATGCATGAACATAATTATACACAATTTCCTTCAATTTATATATTTTTTCATTGTGTATGAGGTGTATATGGAACAACTCCCGAAGTTTTATTACTTCCGCAACATACCAAATGCTCTTCCTGGTTGTCGTAGGTTGATAATCAAAAAAGTTTGCTCATTTGACT